>NW_005187438.1:3690128-3795994 GCF_000239375.1 Pundamilia nyererei | reverse complement strand
AATTCCATCTTTTTGACACCAAGCAGAGAATTTAGCAAACAGTGACCCTGTTGGCCGTGTTTAATGTCAGCATCCAACACTTTAACTGTATATTCTAGACAGTACGGCGTCATATTTTCAGTTTGTTATAGTGTCAGATGCAGTCACTATACGTTTTCATACCTTTTCTTGTCCCGGAGTGGATGCCGTCAGCTCTAACCTACTAAATGGCATGACTTGGAGTGTATTTTTCATTATTTAAGTGCTCATAAATAATATATATAGGTGTCCTTTTTTTCTGCATATGCATGTGAAGCGATGTTCAAAGCTACAACAGGAGCACAAACTACATGAGCCACTTGAGAGGTTCGCACACATACGGCATGTCAGTTGTGAGAAGCCTTGCAGCCTGCTTGATTGTCAGACAAACTTTGCATGCCTTGATTTATTTCTTATGCATGATTCTCCCACCGCCGCCGCCACCTCTATCACCAAGGACATCTTGTGACTCCAACCAAAACGAGTCTCACTTTTGATGTCCATTCAATAGTTGCAGATACTCCTACTCCTCCTCCACCTCCTCCTCCAGATGACATGCCCATGTTTGACGACTCGCCACCGCCTCCGCCACCTCCTCCGGTGGATTACGAGGAGGAAGACGCCGCAGTCGTGCACTACAACGACCCCTACGCCGACGGAGACCCCCAGTGGGCTCCCAAGAGCTACATCGAGAAAGGTTTGCTTAACGTTTCTAAGTATTTGCAGGCGAAGTCCTGCCGTTGGGTACAGAGTCCAAGAGCAAACCTTTTCCCTTCCTGTTCGCAGTGGTGGCCATCTACGACTACGCCAAGGACAAGGACGACGAGCTGACTTTCATGGAGGGCGCCATCATTTACGTCATCAAAAAGAACGACGACGGCTGGTTCGAAGGCGTGTGCAACGGCACCACCGGCCTCTTCCCCGGCAACTACGTGGAGTCCATCATGCACTACGCCGACTGAAGGGACCTTTCAGTTAAAGTACAGCATATTTATTCAGTCATATCACAATCCACTGAGAGACTGACGGCAGAAATCTGACTCCCGAGATGCATAACCACGTGATCCCCCCCGCCGCCGCCCTTTTTCTTTTGTTATGACGGAATGTTTTTCCCTTACTGATTGCAAATAAAATGACAAAGGTATATCTATTTAGTTAATTTTGGTGTTATGGACAGGTGGGGAACATTTAAGGAATATGTAAAATAAACTTCTTTTTTTTTTTTAAATGAATTGGACTGCACATGCTCACACAGTTGAAGGATGTACGGTGAGATCTTGCCTGAACAAAACGCTGAACAAGAGTCTTTAGGTTTCGATGGAACAAATAAAAATGTAACGTAAGCACCTTCAGTGGAAGTGTTTGTACCGTTGGTTGTACATAATCCGAGCTGCAGCCACTCCGGGAGGGAAGGGGGGGGTTCTGTAATGTAAATTCAGTGAATGTCGATCATATGATGCTTTTCATTAGTGGTGCCGCCCTCCTCCTCCTCAACTCTGTAAATGACAAATGGACTGTTGGTGATTCGCAAATAAATACTGTAAATCGAATTTCAAAGGAAAGAAAACTTACTGCGGGAAAATCAGTCTCGGCGTCAAAGCATGCAAAATTTTTCAAGAGCTAATGTAATTTTAAGTTTATTGCCATTATCCTTCCATTATGTTGTAAATGTATACACCTTTGCTTTCTCATTACACTGTTGAAATCCCTTCTTTAAAAAACTGAAGTAAATGACAGGCTCGTCCCTTTTATCGCCTTCTTTTAAATTTCATGAATTTGGGTCCATCTAAAGCAAAGACATTCCATCCATTTTCAGCTTATTATGGAGCATTTTAGGATTCACTGTTAATTTTATATGCAGAAAATGTGGAAGATCTTTCGGTGACTGGCAGGAATATCATTCCTGTGCATATGGGTGACAAATTAAATGAAAAACATGAACCCGTGACCCCCAACCTTAACGTGAAGGGACTGTTTAGGTCCTCAAACCTTGTCTTTTGTGCCCTGCTTCTGAACCTGTGCACTACAATTTTAGCAAAGTAAAGATGAGGACAACCACAGCACAGGGTTTTTTTTCTTACTAAGTGTTGAAACATTTCTAACCCTTTCTAGGTTACTAATAATCACGGGCACAGAGGGGGTCACTGGATCATTTGTGTATGAAAACTGTGATTATGCCCTTTGGAGTCACCAGATCTCATCGCCATCATGAAAACCGCAAATTGTTTTAACCTCTCTGTTAGCCTGGCAAACACTTCCTGCAATTTGTCACCTGAGAGTGGAATCGTCCTGCCCCAAAACTGCCACGTGACAATTCAGATGTGATAACGTAGACCATTTAAGCAACTAGTACCTCCTCGGTCTTAAAGCACCACTGGCCCCGTCTGGGTTCAAAGACCGCGCTGACTGCTAGGAACGTGTAATCCTCTGGGCTGCATGGGTGTATATAATACATTATCTCCAGTATAAATCAGCCAGTCCATACGTAGGTGTCTCTCAGGTATAAGAATCATCATCTTGTACTTTTTCATGCTGGTTCTGTCATCTAACATGACCTCCAAATGCAGTGTTAAACCGCTACCTGCTGTGGTCACCTTTCACCCCGTTTCATCATAGATCTCTCTCTCTGCCCTTCATTTGTACATAATAAAATGTTGATTGAGAAATTTATGTACAGTGTTTTATAATAAACAAATCTATGTACAACATGCGCGTGTCATTACTTTTGACAAGGAACCGAAGCTTTGGCTTGAATGAAATTTTAAAAAAATGAAGCAGTTGGTTTATTGAGCGCACAGTCATTGCAGATGTTAAGGCCGTGGTCGTTACAGGACACTTTGCATCACAGAAGTAACCATATAACACTTCAGAGTGGAAAAGAAAGACACGTGACTGATTGGCCTTTGAGGTGAGGACGGATCCAAGCGAGTACACAACGATGCACTTCCCTCTCCTTTGGAATTACACAGATGTTGCAACGCCTCGGTCGCAGCTCAGGACCAGCAGGTAACAAACTGTTCACTCACAGTCGGCTAGTCTGAGCCACGGGAGGCTTTTGCAGTTACAGTACTGTAAGCAGTGAAGGGTTCAGCTGCAGTTTTCAGTTGCACTTATTCATTTACATATCATACGTTTCCTGTAAGAAACTCAAACATCACAATTTGCCTAAATACCAAGTTTACTTGTGCTTCGTAAGGATGCACAAATTTAATGGCCTGGTTTGGGGCTTTCAACAAATCTGGTAACATTTGTGTTGCACCAACTTTGGCCTGTTAAATGTTCAAAGACCGTTTGACGAGGAGCTGAAAAACTTTAAAATTCTTCTTTTTATGATGATTCTTGTTAACAACAAAATAAATATTGGCATTGGCATCAGGTTTCAGTCAAACTAAAAGTTTAAACAGAATGAGCCCAAAAAATAAAAAAATAAATCAGTGCATCCTTAATACCAAACCTCAAGTCAAGAGGAAAGCGCCACGATTCAGATCAGAGACCCCTGCTTGCCGTTTTGTTCTGTTAAGCCAGAGTTGGCACTCAGATCAGCACCAGAGGTCCATCCAAACCAAACTCCTGTTGCCTCCCTCGCCCAATTTTGCCCAACCCTGCTGGTCTAAGGACCTAAGGGTGGCAGGTAAATTGCTGTCCTCTCCCCTGGAGTAGCTGCCTGAAGAGAAGCCCAGCAGAGGAGGATCATTTGTCTCTGGTTAGCACCATCTCTGTGAGCCTGATGAGGGCGTCTCTCTCTGGGGATGGCCTGAGCCTACTGATCTGCCTGATTGCTTCTTTGCAGTAGTGCTGGGCCAGGTAGTTGGTCTGCTGCACACCATTGCTCTAAAACAGAAGGAGGAGCACTCACATTATTAAAGTTTTTAATCTATTAACCTATATCGGATTTTTAAGACTGACCATGTGGTCATATGTGGTCATTTTAAAAAAAATCTTTTTCTAAATATTTTTAGCAGAGTCTCCCTAACATTTATCATTTATTTATCTAAATGTGTCTGCTTGGATCAGCTCGTTCCAAACATGTTGTCAACAGAGAAGCTGCACAGCTCCCTCTGGTGGAGAAACTACATAACTTCAATGCACAGATTTTTTTATTTTTATGTATTTTTTTGCTTTTTAGGCGGGCCTTTTTTCTTTAGTGATCGGTTAGCAGTGAAGAGGGGACACGAAGAAGAAGTCAGGCAGCAAAAGGCTGCAGGTTGGATGTGAACCCGGGCCGCTGCATTTCAGCCAGAGGGCATATGGGCACCTGCTCAACCCGTGAGCTGGCAACCGGCATCTGCCACTCACAACATGGTCGAAGGGCGGTTCTCCTATCCTTTAAAAAAAAAAAATATCATTTATCAACTGCTATAAATGCTGATACTATCAGCAAGTAGCTAATACTGGACGATAATATCAGCTTGCTGATAAGTCTGCTCTGGCTCTGCTATCAACAATAAAACACTAAAATCATTGACAACTGCTTTTTTTGTCACGCAGAGCTCAGCTTCGTTTACTAAACACCTACTTCTGGTTACAGTTTTGCAGCCTTTTGTGAATGATTAAATCTTACAGCAGGCACTGCTCATAACCTGGTTATACCAACCCTATGGTTAAATACGGTGTGGCAGCATCATGCAATAAGGGAGAAATTCATAAAAGAATAAAGGAAGCGAGTTCACCTTAAAGCACAAGTAAGACCGGATTAAATTCTTGCTTCACAAAATGTCCTTGACCAAGGCACTCCACAGCGTTTTTAATAATCAGGACCGATCCCTCTCTAAGGGACGCACTGGGACAAGTCTCTGTCTTTGAGTGATTCGGCCAAATCCCAGATCTAAAGCCCAAAGAACATCTGAGGAGAGACCCTGAAGATGACAGTTTAAGCACTTTCACATCTAATCTGACCAAGCTTTGGAGGATCTGCACAAATCCAGGTGCGATTTGTGCTCGCACAGTTTACACCACAGTGACAGTGCTGCTAAAAGTACCGAGTGAGTTCGACTACTTCTGTAAATGAGACTTAGGATTTTTAAATGCATTTCCAAAAATCTATAAAACCATCCTACCATCGTTAGTTTCAGAGTGCAGATTGTTAGACTTTGACCTACAGCGTCACTTCAGACTAGGTAAAGTTCTTTACATCGCTTTTAGATCTCTCTCTGCTCTTTATTTGTACACAATAAAGCGTTTATTGTAAAAATTTATGTACAGTGTTTTATTATTAACAAATCTATGTCAACATGCATGTGTCATGACTTTTAAGAAGCTAATTTCACATCATTTTATTTTTTAATATAAATGTTATTAAGAGAGCTCTTCTTTTGGTTGGACCTTTAAGGCTTTCACTTATGGTGTATTACGGCTCATACCTGAAGGACGTACTGCCAGGCTCGATCTACGTCTCCTTTGGAGGCGAAACGTCTCATGATCATTGCATGAAGCTCAGGAAACTGAAATGACAAACAGATAAAAACTAAAGACAGTTTGCAGTCCATCTCATTCACCTAGTGGTGCACAGTTTGTCTGCATGTCCTGAGTAAGAGCGATGGTGGCGGTGTCTCACCTGCTGACAAGCAAACAGGACCGGACCAGTAGCCAAACCCAATTTCAAATCGGCCGCTGTGGGCTTCCCCAGCTGACTGGCTCCAGATGTGAAGTCCAAAACATCATCCACCAGCTACAGGACAAAACAACGCGCCTTATTACATAACTACTGTGCAAAAAATCATTACTGATATTTGCTTATCACTGAGGGCGACACTTTGCTTAACAGCCTGTACCTGAAATGCAATGCCAACATTCTTCCCATACTGGTACGCTATTTCATGCACTTCAGGATCAGAGTTTACCAGAATGGAAACCTTAAATGAAAGAGTGCAGACAGTCAATGAAAAAAAACATTAAAAGTGCAGAAAACGAGGCTTTTCTCCATCTCTCTGCTATTTATGTGAAGACAGAACGTACATACTGCTTTACAACTGTTTGCAATAAGACTCGCTGTCTTCTTGAAGGTCTTCTCGAGGTAGTGTTTGAATCGCTCGTTCTCGTTCTCTTTGGAACCCAACTGCATGAATTCACCTGCAATCACAAGGCTATATGTAAATGCATTCTTCCGGCCAGTTCTTCTGCATGCTGGTTCTCGGCTCATCGTGACTTACCTCGCACCAGGTCCTCTATGACCTGAGATAAAACTTTCACCACTGTGATGTTACCGATACGAGCCAAGGCCATTGAGGCAGCCGAGAGGATGAAATCTCCGGCTAAGATAGCCTGGAAGAGAGGAGGTCGAATGATATACGAACGGGTGGTTCGGAAAAACATATCAGACCAAACGATTTTATCTCCTTTACCTTTCTTTCACCCCACACTTCATTAATTGTTCTCTTCCCTCTTCGCTTATCCGATCCATCTATGACATCATCATGCACCAGGCTGGCAGTGTGAATCATTTCAGAGATCATAGCGATGGCCCTCTGCCCTGGGAGCAAATCTCTAAAATGGACAAACACAGACAGCAAACAGGAGGAGGTCAAATGCAATTATCTGAAACAAAAGAGTTTGTCATAACGGTGCAATCAGGACTCTGTGTGTGTGTGTCGCAGAGCAAAATACAACTGAGTTTAGGGTCGTTTACCCGGCTCTGTTGCTGTGGATGTTAAGGGCGCGAGCCATCAGTACCACTATCATTGGTCGGATGGCCTTCCCCTTGCCATCGAAATAGTAGTCACACAGAGATTTCAGCTCTACTTTGGACACAAACAGCTCCTGTAAAGGACAGTAAAAAGCAAGCGTTTTATTTCCGCCATAAACAACCGCTGTGCAGAAAGTAATCTGCCAATCACCACAGGGCAGGAAACCGCCCACTCTGACCCAAAAAGCCTTCATTAATTTGTCACAGCTATTGCAAAAATATCTCAGACAGACTTCCTTTTAGTTTTTCTCTACGTTCTTTAGCAGCTTAAAACCCCTATTGTGAAAGAAGGGTGTGGCTTTGCTCTGTTGGCGGGTGAGAGGGGAGGCAGACTGGTTCAAGGAGAAATTCAGAGTACAGTTGAATGGGAAAGCTAACAGGCTTGGTGGTTAATAAGTAGTAAGAAGGTAAAAACCTGCCAGTATTAGTGAATGAATCCTGACTGCATTAAAGATAAAGTGTGTGCTTTGCAAACATCTGGATTTAACTACTGATTTGTTCAATTTGTTAAAATTGGGTTGAAAAACTAATAAATGTGAGCTGAAGCTGTTACTTTTCGAGAAGTGACCAGAGAAAGGGATGCAACACAAAACAGAATACAGCACAACAATCGCTTCAGCACAACTATTCTATTTGAAAGCTAAATTGGACTGATCTCTTTGAAGACTTACTTTTTTGATGTCGTCATATAAGCTCGTCAAGTCTTTCTGGGCTAACGTGAAGGGGTCCTTGGGCTTTGTGTCACTGTGTGTCGCTCTGCAACAGCAAGACTGTAGTGTTGGAAGCAGCAACCGTGACTGGTGTCTGGAAAGAAAGATATGCAAATATTTATGCTGAAACTGAACGTGTGATTTGAAATGCACAAAAGGTATATCTCCTAAAATATATTAATAAATAAAAATGTAAAAATCACTACTTAGCTGGACTACCTAACAACTCACCTGATTAGAAAGTTTCCTGCTTTCATGTTGATCTGTGCAGCTGTTGGCGGCTGAAATTGAAAATGAGATCATAACAAAGATGAGCTCGGGCATGTGCAGCACATCAGGTTTGCAGAGGCTCTAGCACCCTGGAGTTAGTTGTTATTAAATAATTTTAAACCTACACAGGATCAGTTATTTATGGACCCAGATTTTAAGCCCTAGGTGCATTCACTTAACATAGGAACAATAAAATAAATAATACGCTCACACTAACTGGGATTGATACAAGATAGAAACATTGTTTTCTGTTTAAAATGCACGTTTTACATTTCATATAACTGAAGTGTTGCACATGTGGGTCAATGCCGAATGAATGAATCAAATGCAACTGAGGCAGGCAGCTGGCCAAGTCAAAGACAGCTTACGTGCAAGCAGGAAGTCTCAACCTTTATGAGCTCAACAAGTCACCAATCATTTTACTTAAACACACAGATATAAAATTCTCTTTACTGACGAATGGAAATAACGTTTCACTGGCATGGGATATGACAGATAGTGGAATAAAGTAGAAGTGGGCATTGCCTCTAAACCACCACTCTGCAGTGTATGACCTTCCTGGTTTTGAAAAGTCCTCCATGCCGGCTCTCCAGCTTTTTATTAACCGCAAACTCACCCTGGTTTCCGGCGTGGGGATGCAGGAAGCCCGGCTCAACAGGGATGCAGAGGAAGACACAGGCCTGCCCTTCAAGTGCCACAAATTTTCTAATATATTCGTGGCCGTGCAGCCCGTAGTCAACCTCGGGCATTTCCTCCACCACGGCCCCGCCATGTTACCTTAGGTTAACAGCATGCATCGGAAGTTACATATCGCAACGTGAACCGGAAAAACAGTAAAGGAATATCCGGTGACGTCTCATAACGAGGAGCAGCAGAAGGCAGGAAATGATGGAGAGAGTAAATGCGCAATAATTTAGGTATACATACCTCAAGCTAGTGCTGGAAAATGTGTTTTCAAGCTCGTCTTCAGATAATATACGGGTGTCTGGGATGAGGCTAGTTGCTGGGTTGCTAACAGCTAAGCTAGCTCTCGCCTTTTCATGACACTTTATTATTATTTGGGGTGTAATATGTAATAATAAACTAACGTAAGAACTAAAATTACCCTATCGTTATTTACAGGTATACGGTAGAGCTGACAGACAAAGTTAAGGTTGTTTAGTTCATGTTTAACTCGTTATTTATGTAAGTTAATAGTTAAAAAAAACCTTAAAAGTTGATTGGAGGAATTGTGTATGAAACGTAACGTGCAACTGATAATTTATTTACTCTGATTAAGGTTTAAAAGTCCTGAAATACAATTTTAAGATCCTTTTACATCACTCTAGTATTTCCATTTAATGCCAAACAAAAATTATATTTTACTTAACACTTTAGTAGCCTATTAATAGTGACTAAGTCTTTTTTTTACTATCATAAGTAAAAGATCAGCTGTTTGGCTTAGAAAAGGTTTACCCTTTTTTATTGCTTCCCTCAGATCTGCTATCTTTAATGCAGTACTTCTCAAACCCTGGGCTGTGGATGTGGATAACCAGGTGAAAAATATAAAACAAAATTAAGATGAACTAGAATATAATATGATTTTTTTTTAAAGTTAATGATTGATAAAACTGTGTGGCGTTTGGTACGAACCTTCTTAAAGTGGGGCATGCCAGAGAGAAGTTGAAACCTGATTCGATAAGTCAGCTGCTCCATCTGTGAAAATGTGGAGCACCTGTACAGCACTAGTCTTTGCTCTGGTGGCAGCATCGAGCTTCACACCTGGGTATGTCCTGGAGTTGTGCCAAAATATAAGTCCTGAGTGTCACAGTGACCACAACACCGCATCAAACAGCCAATCGTCATCGCACACTGTGAAGTCCAAGTGGACCTTGAATGCTTCAAGCCTCATGCATGACCTTAACCAGTTCAGAGTCTCCTGCAAGAAGCTATTGGGTAAAACAGATTCTTGTCCTTACAGGTCAAAATATAGAGGAAGGCTCTAATGTTATCATACAATCCCCTCTGTCCTCTCTGCAGAGGCACTCCCAATCGACAAAGTTGATGCCAACTTTGTTCGCACTGTGAAGAACTGCATATTTTCCAAGTCCATTCCAACTCCACTCAAAGGTCCATTGAGGTTGACAGCAGCGTCTAAGGTGAGGATGCCATGTCACTATCAGCACTGTAATTTCACAATATAGTGAATTCATTTATGTCTAAAATTGTCTTAACAGGATGTCATCGAGGGGATCTTAGATTTAGATGCGTCAGTGACTCGGTCAGGTGATTTTCTGCATTATGCGAGTGGTGGCAGACTACTTCCGGGGTCTGTGCCACTTGCTCACAGATATGGAGGTCATCAGGTATAAATGATTTTTTATACCTGATAACTTTTTCAAAGCTTTAAAGCTTTTGCTTATTTGCTGAGTTGATCTTTTTGACACGCTTTACTTTCCTCGATAGTTTGGCTACTGGGCAGGCCAGCTGGGTGATGGTCGAGCTCATTTCCTTGGTCAGTATTCAAACAAGTAAGTTAATTTTTTTAAATTATGTTTTTATGTTTTAAGTAATTTTCTGCCACTTAAAGCCTTTACATATTTTCCTTCTCAATTTTCATAGAAAGGGGGAGGTATGGGAACTCCAGCTTAAAGGATCTGGAAAAACACCATATTCAAGGTTTGTATTTATTTGTACATATATTTGTGCAATAGCTATTACATTTATTATTTGTAGTAATATACAGGTGTGTTAGGAGATAGCTAAAGAGAAGGAAAGGCAGGAGCGTGGAGGTGAGAGTAGGGGCTTTAATTGTAGGGTCTATGATGTTTTGAAGGACGGCAGAGGAGGATGCTAGGCAGAGGGTGACATGGAGGCAGATGATCTGCTGTAATGACCCCTAAAAATGAATAAGTAGTACGCGTGGCTATTAATATTAGTTTGCATGGCTGTAGAATTGTGCAGTCATGCAATTCAACCAAAAAAGTATGACTTCACATCTGGCTGCAGGTCAGGAGATGGTCGTGCTGTAATCCGGTCTTCTGTCAGGGAGTTCCTGTGCAGTGAAGCGATGCATTTCCTGGGTGTTCCCACCAGCAGGGCTGCCAGGTGAGAATAAATGATCTTGAGAGCTATAAGTTTGGTATAAGATTACAAACTTAGCACAAAAAGTAAAGAAATGTGTTTGGTTGATGATAATTATTTGTTTTTACCATGATTCTATGTAGTAATAATAATTTGCTTAATCAGACATTTACAAGCAATCAAACATTCTTGGTACCTCTGATTCAGATTCAGTAGCAAAGACGGATGTTTGGCTTCCAAGTGCTTCTTTACCTGATTTGGCACTGTATTATCATTAATTAACTCCCAGCAAGTGATTGATTCGGGCTAAAGGCTGTTGACATCCCTGTTTAGCCGAAACCATAAAACTTGTAGCTTTTGCTGTAATTTTTCTGGCATTGGACTTTGTGTTTTTATCCACACAAGGCAATGATCAGTTTTACCTACTACAAATTTTACCCTAATAACTGTCAATCAGGACTTTTGATGTGCAGAAATGTGTTATCAATTTATATTTCATTCATTCACATAAAATTAGTTCAAGTCATACGAGCTTGACTCATATGACGAGAACATTTTTTTGGCATTTGCAAAAAAAGAGGCGTATTTAAAGAAATTATAACCCAGAAATTGTGTGAATCGTGTGGTTTTTGTCGCCATTTAATTGTTATGTGTTTTAGATTTATCCGCTAATTCTTTTTTTTAGTCTGATTGTCAGTGAGGAGCCAGTGTTGAGGGATCAGTTCTACAATGGAAATGTGAAAGCAGAGAGAGGTACAGGATTTACCCATGACTGGAGCCTTTTATTTCAAACTGCATTACTTTTTAACAATCCAGCATAATTTTTGTTTTATCTGCTGCCTTAATCTTTGTTCTGGTTCAACTTTTCTTTATTTCCCACAGGAGCTGTTGTTCTGCGATTGGCCAAGTCATGGTTTCGGATTGGATCCTTAGAAATTTTGTCTCAAAGTGGAGAAATAAATCTTCTGAGGTAAGACTGCCTGGTCACATGACAAAGTTTACGTCATAGTTGTTTACATCTGGCTTTGTTCTGTGTCCTGTTGTGTTTGTAATGTTATTTTATCGTTATTTTCGTTTTAGAAAGCTGTTGAACTTTGTGATAGACGAACATTTTCCTTTTATAAATCCAGACAACCCAGAAAAATATTTGGTGAGTAATAAAAAAGCACAGCTGAATGTACCGCTTTTGTTTTAAGTAAATAAGCTATTGAGGTTTTCTTTGCAGGTGTTTTTTTCCACAGTTGTAAATGAAACGGCACATCTGATTGCCCAGTGGATGTCAGTCGGTTTTGCACATGGTGAGAAACTGAACATTCTTATCACACAGTTTAAACCAACGCTACTTATAGCTGTCGCTGTTCTCACCACAGGTGTGTGCAACACAGACAACTTCAGTCTTCTTTCTATCACCATCGACTACGGACCCTTTGGCTTTATGGAGTCATATAACCCCAGTGTGTAGACTGTTTCATGTCGCTTTTACTCCAAAATAACTGAAATCCTCTTGCTGTCAGTTCTCAGACAAATATTTTTCTTTTTGTTGCAGATTTTATCCCCAACACATCTGATGATGAAGGCAGGTACAGCATTGGAGCTCAGGCAAATGTTGGCCTCTTCAATCTAGAGAAACTCTTGGTGGCTCTGATTCCTGTGCTTACACAGACACAACAGAAACAGTAAGAATACCACAACATCACTTTGTCTCAAGGGGGATTTACTAAATATAGGACTTGAACTCTTTTTGTCATTTCGACAAACTGGAACAGCTTTGCTGTTAGCTCGTTCTTACAGAAGCCTGTTTGTTTGTTTGAAAAACAAAAGCACAGAAACACGAGCAAAATAACTTCAGAGTCACACAAAGCGATGTGAAAAGAATAATACATCCCACAATTTATTTTCAGCATATTTTAATTCAAATATATCTTTAAAGATTTTCTTTGAGAAAGTGTGGAAATAAAGTAGTCATACAATGCAACAAAATGAAAGCAGCCACATGGAAAGTAAGTACTCCCCTCACTTTAAATCTATCCCTCTTATTAAAACTGACCCCAGCAAAGCAAACAACCATTTAGTGTTTCTTGTCGTCATACAAATATCTTCAAATCTTTTTAAGGTGTCAAAAAAAGTTCTGGATTATTCTTGTAAATGTATTTTTCCCTGTGAGACGAATCATCTATAGTTGTTTTTATATCCCTCGAAAATGAACTGGGGATGAAAGCAAAAACAACGGGAAGATCTGTGTGAAAAAGCAAACCATGCAGTTTTTAAAAGAAACTTTATTAAAAGGTTCAACTTAAAGACACAGTTCAATCAAACAACAGAAATGAAGGTGTCAGCAAAACAAAGGTGCTGCAAAAAAAAGGGAATTTAACAAACAGACCAAAGAAAAACAATTCTGCTCAAAGAAGGCAACAACTATGCATTCATAGCCCCTAAAAGAAAACACACCACAGAACAATCCTCTGCAGGATGGAGAACACAACCACTTACTGCTAGTGCAGGAACACACATCACAAAGCTACTGGAGCTGACCCACACTCTGAGGCTCAGGGGCTTCTCTCAAGCTTTTATACTGCAGTTGGAAACAGGACACATCCACCAACACACACACACACACACACACACACACACACACACACACACACACACTAGGCCTGCTAGGGCTGTAACAGTCATGAAGAGATTGCACAAATTCCATGGATAATAAGTCACGAGATGTATCAATTGCTGAACTACATACAAGAACTTTTGGAATGATGTTCTCTGGACGGACAATTCAAATGTTTTTAGGAGCTGTTCAGGAGTATAACTTAACTTGTGTTGACTGGAAATGTTCCAAAGAGTGGAGGAAGACAAAGTGATCTGAAAGTTTAAGCTGCAGTGGATCGTGAAAACCCTAAAAAACTAACACAAATGTGGTTCAAAAAGTATAAATAATGAGCTGCGTAATCAAAAGACTGGATTTAAATCTTATTAAAATATTGCCGGTGAATTCAAACTAGGCAGTAGAGACAGTCAAGAGATGTTTAGAGGAGTGGTCAAGAATAGAGCCTGAGTGAAGCTATTCAATGATGCAACCTAAAATGCTAAAATTCTTATGCTAATGTTTACTTACTTTTTTGCATAAATATTGTAATCTATTGAAAAAGCAAATAGGTAAAAAAAAAAAAAAGAGGTAAAAGTTCAGTGGGATATACGTAGCTGCTTATTAAACCTTCGAGTTTATTAATGTGACTTCTTCTTTTCTAATTTGAAGAAATTCATGAAGTCAAATTGTAAACTTGTCGTCTTAACTTTTTGCAGGGCGAAAATTATTCTTAAAGGATATGCCAACATTTACCAAATGAGGTGAGCTTCATGTGAAATGTTATCTTACTTGTGTTCATGCTGCAGCAAAGCCAAGACTGCATTTATTCATGTCTCCACTTCAGGGTTCACCAGATATTTAAGGCAAAACTGGGACTTCTTGGTGAAGATGAGGACGATAACGACCTCATTGCTTTCCTGCTTAAAGTGAGCCAATTGCGGTTGTTATTATACAGTTTGTTTCAGTCTTCTAAATCAGTTTAGTCTCACTCTCTGCACTGTAATTTCATTTTCCCTTTACAGATGATGGAGGACACAGAGTCTGACTTCACCATGACCTTCAGGGAGCTCAGCGAAGTTTCAGCCAAGCAGCTTCTTAACAAGAACTTCACGCAGGTGGAGCTAAAAGTGACAAAATGTTGTTGTTCCTTTCAATCTCTAGATTTTGTTGTGAAGCTGGCCGATCTGTTGAATCAGTTGTACCAATACTGAGCTTTCCTTGCACAGCATGCATTTCTTATAATTAGGCATGCAGGAAATGTAAAGGATTGTATTATTTCTAAATCAGATGTGGGCTCTTGATGACCTATCACACCACAAGCACTTTTCTGATTGGCTTAACAAGTACCTGTTCCGGCTCAGTAGGTAAGGAAGGTCACGAGAGGTCATTTTGAATTTACTTATTTACATTTGTGTGACATCAGGATGTTTGTTGCTGTGACTTAATCTCTTTCCTCTGTTTCTGTTCAGACAGCAGGATGATAGCGATTTGGATCGTCAACACAGGATGAAAAGTAAATCAAACTGTAACTAAATCTTAATGTTGATTAAACGATGAGGGATATAAATATTTATATTCTTAGATGTTTGTTATGCAGTGGTGACAGAAACATCTGATTGGATTAAATGTTTTACAGATGTAAATCCGAGATATGTGCTGAGGAACTGGATGGCAGAGTCTGCAATAAGGAAAGCTGAGAGGAATGACTTTTCCGAGGTATGTGTCTGATAAAAGGACCTGTCGCACAAAACAAATAAAACGACACCCAAAGTTGTTTATGATTTGTTTCTACTACAGTTTACTTTACCACTTTACCACTAGGTGGAGCTGCTGCACCACATCCTGTCCTCACCCTTTGTTACACAAGAGACTGCAGAGGAGGCGGGCTATGCAGCAAGACCTCCACAGTGGGCTAGGAGGTTAAAGGTCAGCTGTTCGTCATGAGTTACCTCCTAATAAAAAACTTGTAGCATATTTTGGTGTGATGTGTCATTTGTTGGGCAATATATTTGCTCCAAAAGGCTAAGAGATCCACAAACAAGCACCGACTGCAGGTGGTTACTGTAAAAGCCTGTCTGAGGGGAGGAAGCACAGCATTTAGCCATGTCCATGAGGTCTAGACTGTGCTGGCCCTGCGGCAGACTGACGACTTGTCCAGCAAAGCAACAACATATTTTAATAATACAGATCTTGATGGTGCAGCACAGCCAGGAGATTCAAGGGTTTATTTAGGTGGGTTGAAGAGTCAAATGAAAACAAACTATCTAACTTGTATATTTACTGGTAACACAATGACTGTGTTTTTACAGTATTTACAGCTATGTATGCAAATATATATACAATATGGAAGTATGATAACAGCATGACAAAGCAAACTGTAATAGTCTTTTTGAGCCCAACGTTTTCAAATGCTTTTCAAAACTGAACTTTTTTTCAAAGGTTAACTCGTTTTTGTCTTGGAAGCTGTTCAGAAAAAGGATGAATGACTAAAGGGGGAAATCTACAGAGAACTCCACTAGCTTCATCTTTGAGAAAAGGCTGATTAAGTTGTTGGCTGTGCAGGCATAGTTCATTCTGTATTTATAGTCCACAAGTTCTCTGTTCAGGCTACTGGTCTGCATGCTTCTTCCTCATGGCTAGCATCAGTTCTGACATGAAGTCTCCACCTCCTCCGCCTCCTTGCGTTGGTGCAGTCCTCTTTGGTGGAGCTGGAGGAACCTTCTTCAGTGACCCAGAGGTCCTCACAGCTGGTCTTAGGGTGGTGACAGGAGCAGCAGGTGGTGGTGGAGGAGGTGGTGGTGGTGGTGGTGGAGCCCCAGAAGCTACAAACACTGGGTCAGGTGGAGGTGGTGGCAAAGACACTGGATCTGGTGGTGGCGGGGGCAGAGAGTGGTCCACGCCACCAAAACTAGGAGGTGGTGGTGGCAGTGAATTAAAGCCAGTAGCTGGAGGAGGTGGTGGAAGAAAGTCTGGCGGAGCCTCTAAGTGGTCGTCAGTGGGTGGAGGTGGTGGTGGAGGAGGGAGATTGTCCATATCAAGTGGAGGTGGAGGGAAGTTGTTTGGTTGATTCCGCTTTGGGGGGGTGGGTTTTGAGGCAGTCTTGGCAGCCATGGGAGGAGGAGGAGGAGGGAGCACTGGGTCTGGGGGTGGTGGGGGGAGGACCTCGGCTAATGGTGGTGGTGGTGGTGGAGCTGGATTCTGATAAGTTAGAATAAAATTGAATGATATAAGATTGACAGGAAGGGAAAAGATTCTTAAACAAAAGAAGAGGAGAGGGCTTGTACTGGATAAATGGTGTTGATGGCATTATGGGAAATGTAGGAGCTAGCTTCAGTTTGTCCTATGCATGGTTTGTTTTTATAGACTAAACTATAAAAACAGTCACAATAACGGCTAACCAATGCTTCCCTTCTGATGAAGTGCTGTTTACCTGAGAAATAGGTCCTGGCTGCGGCTTGGTAGCATGACCGTTGGCCTGGTTTGGTGATTTAGCTGGAAGAGGAAGAGAAACACTCAAGTGAACTTTCAGTACAAGTGAAAAAGTGTGTGCTAATATCACTGCATCAGATCAATGAAACAATCAGTGAAGGAGAAATTGCATGTCATGCTACCTTTGACTGTGGGTGAGGGCGTTGATTGATTGGAGCTCGATGGAGTGCTGCGGTTCGTCCACACAGAGTTAGAAGCCTTTATCTCTGCTGTTTTAAAGTTTTCATACAGCGATGCGCCGTACTTGAAGAAAAAGAAAAAGACAACCCGATTTTGTATTTTTGCTTAAGGAAAAACTGTATTTTGTACAGTTTTCATATTTACCTTTGCAATCCGTATTCCAGTCACCCAAAGGTTCATGGTCCAAATATCATCACAGCAGAGGTACTTTATGTACTGAGACTCTTTCTGGATCTGAGGATGCTGCAGAGGCAAAGCCACATACGTTTATACGTTTTTGATCAGCCAATCAAAAACACCACATGGAAAAAACATTGGGCCACACCTTTTAATCTTTGATTCCTTGTGTTTTCAGTCCCATCACCACAGGTGTATAAAATCAAGCACCTAACTGTGCAATCTGCTTTACAAACATTTGTAAAGGATGTTTTTTCTCTACTAAAGAGCTCACTGAATTTGAATGATGAATTTGGATGTTCCAACAGGATGCCACCATTGCAACAAATTCGTTTCTGAAATATCTTCCATTCTCAATATTACACGATCAGCTGTAAGTTATGTTATTACAAACTGTAGTGTTTAGAAACTGTAGCAAGACCACATAATATTACAGAGCTCCTTTAGCATTAGCACAAAAACTGTGGACCAGAGGCTTTCATGGCTCCTGTAGATGTTATGTATATGTGGCAAGTGATCAGCCGGATTGCATCAATCCCACCTTCTAAATTAAACTCACGATGTCCAAAGAAATGTTTTTTAACAACTTTAACAACTGAAATTAACAACCCATAGCCAATTAGGACTTATTTTACCATTAAATATAAGGTCTTTCATGTCATTCATTAAATTTCTTCTCTCCTGTATATTCCACCATTGGCTGTAAATGGGATTATTGCAAACTGCAAACAAGGAATATCAGCAGTTCAGCCACAAAGTGTCAAACCACATAAAGTTCACTGATTGCTGAGGCACATAGTTTGTACAAGTGGCCAAGGCTCTGGTGACTCAGTAAGTGCAGAGCTCCAGATCTCCTCTGACATTAACATCAGCACAAAAACTGCGCACCAGGAGCTTAACGGTATGGATTTCCATGGCTGAACAGCTGGTGTAACTCTGTAAGTGGTCCAGTTCCTTCGTGTCCATTCTGGCAGATTGATCAGGATTTAAAATGATTGTAAGTTGAAACCCTGAACAGTTTTATGCACATGCAGGGTCTCATCTTCTCATAAAAGCATTAATAATTTATGAGTCTTCATGACTGTTTTCATGCTCAGATGTACAGATTTTAAAGAGTTCAAGAAATTAGCTTGAAGTTTCCATGATAATTTATGTCCTAAAAACCCAACTGCACAAATCTGCTTCATTACAGGAACCCTATCTTAATTAAATATATTGACAGTCACTTATATTAAATGCACACTAAGCTAGTTTTGAGGCAACGACAGGCTAAACCTGCTACACTGTGACCTACTTGTTGCTATTGTTTACTTTCTCCTCGATATTACAGAGAGCCATAAGGGGGCAGCGTGGGTCTAGAAGCAGATCGTTTGGTGCAAGTCAAATAAATAATAAATATATATATTCACTTCCTGTTTTGTGGGATATTTCTGTTTGCAGGTGTGAACAGAAACCAGTCCTCCGATGGATCATGTAATTCAATATTATTGCGACTAGTGAGAAGGCTGATGTTCGTTTTGCTTTTGTTGTTGCTTCCATGCAAGAAGATATCCACATATGCCAACTTTATGACCATAAACACTTACTGTAACATTAATTCCCCCAGTCTATTGTTTCCCTCCCTGAAGCCGAAGTTAAATTACCTTGTAATGACACAATATGAGTTATAGAAGCTTGGTTATTCATAATGGGGGTGGTATTAGAGATCACCTCCGGCTGCTCCTCTGAATATTTAACAGCAAATTGATGAGGCTAAATTGTTCTGTTGTCGTCCTTGAATTGCAGCAGTTTTTTGTCAGCTCATAAACGCCACCTCATCAATCTGTCAAAACGCTAATTTAACATTCTGGCAGCTAAGAACAGCTTCAGCTATTACTGTATTTACTTTGTAAGTTTAACTTTAAGTTAAGGAGGCCAGTTGAAACCTGGCTGGAGTTCTGAAAGGTAATTTTCTGTTTGCCCTTGCAGCAGCGCCTTATTCCCTTCAACCCAAGCCTCGAGTATTTTGTCTTTCACTTGAAACTAATTCAGTTTCTTTGCTTCTCTAAGCTCTTTTCGCTCTGCTCCTCAACATCTAGTCTAATGGGATCTGCTGATTCTAGTGTTTCCCAGACAAGATAGGGGAAAAGAAAAAAGCAGACTTTCACATCCCTTTAACACTGACCAGCAAACCATCTAATTCTTGCTTTTGCGTCCGTCAGCATTTTTTACCCTTAAATGATTACTGTAAGTACCTCAAACTACTGCCACTATTACACTTTAAAATCACTCTTAAATAGACAAAAAGTACTTTTGTGTAAATGATTACAAGAAGTAGGAAGTTTCTTAAAATTCTTGCCACTTTTGAGACTAAATAGGACAAAACGGTGCTGTTTCACTTCTTTAAATCGAAGTATTAATTGCTTTTGAAAATTTCCAGCCATGCAGGCAGCTGCAGGGCTTGCCACGCTCACCACTTTGGTTAGCATCTTTTAAATAGTACAGCACTTAGTGTAGCACACAGTGTGAAGGAAGTTGCAGCTTCTGCGTTTATCTGGTCCACAATGAAAGGGCGTGTGGCGTGTGGCTTTGAAGCGAGCTGAATTGATATGCAGCCTTACCTTCAGCACAAAGCAGAAGTCAGTTGGAGCTTTGTATTTGCTCTTAAAGTCTTTGCCGTAGTAGACGTTTACGTTGTCGAACTGGACGAAGCAGACGAGGTCACGGGACGACTGAAAGGGAACAAAAGACGATTGTTCGGTTTGGGTTTTTTCTTTTTTGCCATTTACCTGTTTCTGTGCCAACTAAATTCAATATCTACCCTACAGATGCAGTAGCAGGGTATAATGTGATGCATAAATGGTTATTTGGGAGCAGGAGCTGCCAAAAGATCTGAGATATGTGGCAAGTACACTGCAGGTATCAGAGGGGGAGTAATAACCCCAGTTATATCCAGCGGTGCATAACACAAAAGTGGGGTTAATAAAGCTGAAAGACTCTTAACAGTCCCTTGGAAAGATGAAAAAACTTGATATTACACTTCATTAGGGTTTCAGTTGACATAGCAAAAATATCTCTGTATCTGTGGGATTTTCATCTTTCACCACTTCTGTTCAGCATGTCTGAGGCCGGCTGAATCAGAGCATTAGCAGTTGGACGTGTGTTTTCTCTCTTGCATTCTCCTTTTGACTCCTGACCTTGGTCTTCCCTTTGGGCACATAATAAATTCCCGAGGCCCTCAGCTGGAAGAGCCGCTGCTTCCAGGACTTCTTTCCGTCTTCTCTAAGATGCAGCACCCCCTCGAGATCAGGCACAATGATGGAAGTCCCGCAGAAGTTCTCCTGCAGAGATGAGGAGGGGATGAAAGGGTAAGTTACTAATAGGAAAAAGTCACCTTATGGATGATGTTACACCTATAGGTTGTATGTGAGTGTGTTTTACCTGTATTAATAACTCTTTGTCCTTATCTTTCATATCTCTGAGAGTTGTCTTATCCTTCTTCCACAGATAAAAGTTCTGCAGGAACAAAACAAAGTGCTTGAATTATTGCTTTAGGGACGGGCATGTTGGTTTATTGGTTAGGCCACCCTCTTTGTAAAACAACTTAAACTGGACCTGTTAGACTTATTTACAGCTCAGTTCTTTTCTTCTTGGAATCATATGAAGAAGGTTTGCATGAATAACAATTCAGAAAAAGGCTTATTTATCTCACTGGGCCTTGATGCAGCTTGTCGGTTCATCCTCTGTCTGAAACGAGCAGTTTTAGCTCCTCTACCTTCAAGGTTTTAAGGGTTAAGGAATTAAACTAAAGGATATCATTCTCTAAAAGAGCAGAAGAAGTCATATAACCTTTAAAAAACAAAAAACATCGGGGTCTCAATCCCTTTTGTCTCTGTATGAGTGAAATACTTTGGCGTCATATCATAGTCCGAGCCAGTATGTTTTCATTGTGAGGAAAAGCCCAGAGGGAAAATCTATTTGGTAGTTCATGTCAAAAGCTCAAATAGTAAATGAATAAGGACATACTGTATGAAAGAGATCTGTCTTTTGTTGGAAGACATGGAAGACATGATGGAATACTTTAAAAACGAGAAAATCTTCGCTGGTTTTCCAACCCAGCTGTTTGCCTCTGCCAACAGACCGAATCCATTAAATACTGTAAGATATTAAAGGGTCTCATTGTATCACAAACATGCCAAGATCTCCTTTTTTTTGCCTGAAGCTGTTTCGCTTGATATACTGCAGTGTGGACATAAACGTAAGAGGTCGTGCCGCAAGGACAAAAAGACATTGCTTAATTGAGAAGGTGAAAACAACCAGACGGCGCAGAGCTGAGACAACGTGCAGATAGATTTGCACAAATTCAGTCCAAGAATAAGGAGCCACACCACATCTCACCCAATGGATGTGTGAGATCCCACACGAACGCTGCTTATTATCAGTGTTCATTTATAGAGGTTCATATCGTTTTATAAAAGAGAAACTATTGAAGTAGACCAACCTGTGGGTTTTTGAAAACCTCATATTTCTCTGGTCTCTCTTGGAAGAGTACTTTGTTCTCGCTGTCCCTTGTCCACGCTGAGAGTGGGTCCACAAGGTTCTCGTGGTCTTCAAACGCCCGTTCTGCCAAAAGAAAAGAATAGATGTATAACTTATTAGTCTGGCACATTCATAGTGAAATATTGCTGGAGAAGAGTCATTTTGATGTACTGTTTTTTTAATGAGATGACAGATTCTTCACATAGTTTAGCTTTTGAAATTCCACCATGCAAAGTCACGCCGGGGAATGAAGAGGCTTGAACTGGAGAATATTAAGGTACCAAAGGGCCAGAACGACTTTAAGCCAGACCTGAGTGAGTCTCTCAAGCGTATGACACACATATTGCTATTTATAGTCTCTATTCTGATATGTTATTTGTCTACTTCCTAAAAAACTGTAGTTCAATATCTTGTTACACATATGTCCACAGTATCAAGTATCAAGCTAAAGTAAAGAAAAAGAAACCTTCTAATTAAGTGTTTAAAAGCCGTGATTTTAATGCTGGAGCTTATCCATGTGGTGCTTCATCTTACTTAATTTTAGCTTTATTTAATATATCAGTAAAATTTATACCTGCTGTCACTGGACAACAGTGGAAATAAAGAATATTATTACCCTGTGAAATGTCAAGAAAGGCTCACATCTAAATGGATGTGATTAGATGACTGGTGAGGACAAAAGTCCATTATTTTAAAAAAAAATTGTATTGTGAGATTAGTATTTTTTTGCTTTGAACCTTCATCAGGGTCCGTTTTAAATTCAACGGAAGGAAACAAGTAGTTCTCTTTTTGTTTCTAACACAGTCATCATTTGCAAAGCTAAAGCAGCCTGAGGTTCAAAGAGCAATACGTTTCTTTTCCTGCTCTGAAAAAAAAACCAAAAAACATAAACAGCTTCTGTATTTTATTTTTTGCTAATATATTTAGCTATACATGCATAGCAGCCTCTGCAAGTTCCTCCTTGGTCTTCCCCATGCTTTTAGGAACTGTAGAGTAACCTCCCACTTTTGCATTTTTAAACTAAAATGACAGAAAGCAGTCCAAGGTCTTCAGAGCCGGAGGTGAAAAGCACGCTGAAGGAATTTATTTTTTATTCCCTTGTTCTCAGATGCTGGTCCTTTCATGCAACATGTGGTGGTTCTGAATGTCAGATATTATTAGCACATTTAAGTAAAGCACTATTTCTTTCTATCTCTGCAGTAAATCCAGCTGATCTCTCTTCAATCAGCCATGAGATATAGTTTGGCTCAGCCACTTTGGAAGATTAAACTGTCTCCAGTTTACTTTCTCGGTGCACTATTGTTCAAACCAGAAAGCACGCCAGACTTTATCTTTGTGCCATGAAGCAAGTCAAAACAAATGCTTCGCCGCAGTAGATCACTCCATCGCGAAATCTTTAAATCAGCTGCACTTGCTTCAAAGTCAGTCGCACAGCTTTACAATTGTCTATTTCAAATGAGCTGAATTAACGGAGGACCCAATAAAATCCAACCTCCAGCATTTGCTGGCAGGACTTTAAATGGTACTAAACCTCCAAAACACATTAAGAGCTTTTTCCTTCTCCTCCTCCTTCTCCTCCTTTTTCCTCCTTTGCCCACCCACATGCCTGGTGCTGTAGATCTCCATCATATACTGGCCCTTTGAATGTAGTTTAGCCCTGGTCTCAAATTATGGGTTACCAGCTGAGGCAGAGGTAGGCATTAAATAAATTGCTGCCAGGGTTCCAGACTAGTTTGACTATTACAATCATTAAATGGATGGTGTGACTTTGCTTGCTGGAGTGAGTTATTAGGAGTAAAAGTCCCTTTGAACTGCATTAACCACATGGTGCTTTTCAGTAGTGTGCATGGCGAGCACATGGGTGAATGTATAACAGCGGAGATTTTCTGGAGAACTGGTGTTGCTCGTTGAGCTCTGTGGCTGTTTATTGGGCATGATTTGCTTTGACGTTTTGCTGAAGAAGATTAAAGGTCAGCTGCAGTGTTGGTAATGTTCAAGGGTTTAAAAATGAATTAACTGTTTCCATTTTGGAGCTGTTTTTCTGTGCAGTTAGCCAAAGGTGACACAAAATCCCAAACACTCTTGTGCCTGTGAGTCAAATGGCGCACACAGAGGAATTCTTGCATGGCTGGCACACTATAGATAGCAGTCTGTGTGTCAGACGACTAATTTAAGCCAAGAACTATGATTTGGTTAGTGCTGACCAAAGGGAAAAACGCACGTCGGCTCTTATTTTTTGCACCAGCAGCACAGATATGTCATCTTTATCATGAGGTGCAAATAGAAGTGGGAATATAAATCAAAATGAAGGAAGAGGAATTTAACTTGAAATTGAGATTAAAAACATTACTAAACCCTGCAGTTCCTCTAATGGCCACTTGAGGTTTGCTTTAAAAGAAGAAGACACACATAAATCCCCCTCCCTGTACACATAAAAAACTTTCTAGTTGATTCAGGGTGTCTGGAATATCTTTCCGAAGCCATGTCTCTCTCATTATCATGATGTAGTGTGCTGACAGCCAAAAAGCTAATGCTGAAGCTCAGAATGGAGAGGCTAAATCCAGTGGCTGATGTAATATGCCCAAATTTACAGTTGAAATACATGCCTTGTATAAAAATAAAACAAACAACAACAAAAACTCTGTATTGTACTGTATTAACTGTACAAAGCCTTGACGTTTGCATTGTTTGCTTCAAATAAGAGGTTGGTGATAATATTAGCATAGCTGCTATCTACATGCTAGGTATCATTTCATCTAATTTGTTACTTTAAGAGCATTTGTGTATAATTATTTGAGAAATAATATGGCTTGTTGTGAATTTAATTTCCTCCATTCAAGAATTGTTTTTCAGAGTTGTTGAGAGTGATATTTTAGTACTTTATTACTTTCTCTATATGACACTTATAACTAAATTGCAGGTTCAGTCAAGCTAGTTAGCTTTAGCTGATACCTTTAGCACTCCACCTTCACTTGTAAATGTCATGACTGGTAGTTTAGCTCACTGGGTTTCCACATTTGTCTAATCTTCCCTGTTTTATCTAACAAAGGCAAAAATGTCCGAAAAATTATTTAAAAATTATTGTGAAAAAGACAATCTAGACAATCTAGTCTAAACCAATAGGTGATGTCACAGTGGTTTTGTCCATCTTTTATGTACAGTATGATATATATATGAGAGTGCTTTGTTGATTTATTCCATCCGTACCAAGAGTAAAGTCTTAGTTGAAGATTTTATTTTTATTTTACATGTATTATACCCTTTAACAGACACATTCTTTGATAGGAAAACGTTTTTAAAACAAGTGTTATGAAAAAAAACCTAATGATATATATCCCAATCTGATAAAGTTTATTATTCTGTACCATTGTCCTCTCATGTTGTCAAAAATGTGTATTTATCCTCTGTTGAAAACAGTCATTAACAATTTAGGATTTTTCTGTTTCTGAGTAATATTTTCTACACACCACAGTCCCCAGCAAAATAATATATTATTAAAGTTATATAATCATGATGAATGTCTAAAGATGTAAACTGCAGTGGATTAACATGTTCTTATTCTTCATCTTCAAATTTAAAATAAGAAATTGAATAATTCAACGCTTAGCCATTAATTTTGTGCGTCACAACAGCATATAAAATTTCTTTGAAGCAAAATGATAACGACTCATATTTTATTGCTCACAAAAGTTAATGGTTTTACCACCAGTATTTGATTAAAACTGCTTCAGGATGAAATAAAACAAATCTCTGTGTATGATATAGAAAATGGCTATTTAAAAACACCAGTTATCTCTGTTAAAATCTGATAAAGTGGTAAGAAAACACAAAAAGCAGATGGTACCGCCAATGGAGGTGCAGCCCAGCAGCCGAAGTAAATATAGCACAGACAGCTCAGACAGAGGCCTGAGATCATAAGGTTTCTATTTCCGCATGACAGGGAGGATGACTGACAGTGTCCGATACAGCAAATTAAACCCACCTGTCTACACTCCTCGTGTGAGTGTAAGCAAGAGAGCGACAGAGAATATAAATATAAAGGAGAGGAGGAGGGCAAGAAAGAGATGGATGGGAGTAAGATCAGTGTTTCATTGTGAGCTCGGTGCAGTTTGGCTGCCACCGTGCCAATAAAAACACAGTCCATCATCTCGACCAGGATGAAATATCCCACCTTGTACAGTGAGTGTATATTTTTGTGTGTGAGTGTGTTTGAGACAGTTTGACAGTTCATATAAAAACACACTGAAGTCTGGCGTTGTTAACACAGTAATATACCACCACTGTGTTTTTCTGGTTTTGTTGATATATTTGCTGCTCAGCTATTGCTTATTGCCGCGGCGTTTCTGCACTAAATTACCCAGATGTCACTTGTCGGTGAAGCGGTGTCAGCACAACTTTGACATCTTTCTCTGTATTTTCTGCCAATGTCATTTAGGTAGTTACTCATTCGTGCGATCAAGTTCTTTGATTTATTCCAAACTGCTCCTCGAATCGCAAACGTCTTTTTCTTTGCACTGAAAGATTTCTTATTTTCCCCTGAAAACACTTAACCTGTCTGCGGGTTTTTAAAATGGCAAATATCTTATGAAATAACTACATATTGAATCATAGTGCAATGGTGCCTTAAAATCATTGGCCATAAAGGTTCCATCAACACTGCGGCTGCATTTCCCATTTCCTGAGATTTGAACTTCAGACTCCTTACAGGGTTCCTTCCTTTCTGACGCTTGTAATAATCAAAATTTACAAAACTGACATAACTTTTCAGTCATTATGAATAAAAATCAGTGACTTGGCCCATAAACCCATTCAGAGAACATTTTAACCTGTTAGCAGTCGGACGTACCGCCCACGGTACATTGGATGGTTTAGGGGACTAATTGGACTGCTAAGGGGTTAAAGGTCAAGACAAAGAGTCATCTATAGAGTTTTTTGGTGTGACATTATGCTCACATTGATCAAGAACTGTCTCCTGTATTGACCATGATACAACCACCAGTCTGTTACCCCTGACCAGTTAGTGAGTGGCTGTTGGAGGTTGCTGGCTGATAAAATTGGTCATTAAAAACCTCCTCATGATTGTTATAGTTGCCATGGCTGTCCATAGTTTGCATGTAAGACACTGACTTGTCGAGCAGTAGTAAAATAAAATTTTAAAGTGTAACAGAAACCAGAAGTGGAGAATCACCTTCAAGATAAAAGCTAAACTGTCAACACATTTCAAATTGCATGACGGTTTCTGTTTCTGGTTCACTAATGCTCAGTGGTTACTTAGCAAGTGTTTCCATGGTGTCTTGATGCAACCACAGCAATTTGTTACTGACCAAACCAGTCACGAGCATTTTTTGTGAAACGGTCAGGGAATATGTATCTTTTTCTAGCAACCGATGGTTGTCAGATAATTTCAGACCGGTCATCAGACTAAGTCATTTGACCCTAAAAGAAGTTAACACTATCAACATAGCACTGTATAGCATCTACTCTATGGTAGCTTACATGCTATATTATGGTAACTCACCAAGCTGCAGTTCTGGGTTGGTCTCACATATGCTCCAGTTCACATTGCAGTCACAATGAGACTTCTCAAACATGTTGTCCAGAACTTCCCTGACATTCTGTCGCTCATCGACCATCAGCGTCTTGGAGCTGCCATCATTCATTAGTACCTTCACCACCAACTGTCAAACAGAAAAACACAGCTTTTAAAAATTTTTTTTTTTTTTTTACCACACAAGCACAAAAAATATCATTCCAGTATATAAAAGTGATGTTTTCTGGTGTTCTTGACACAACTTTAGATTTTAAAAATTATATTTTTATGGCAAACTGGATTAGCTTACCTTAGCTTGCCAAAGCAAAAGAGTTAAAGCTCATTTTTACTGTATACTTCTTGTAATCTTTGGACAAACGAGCACATTCTTCATCTTGTGTACAGAACTGCATTCACAGTATTCATAGAAAGCCATTTACAGTATAGATTAGCATTAACTAGATTTAGCCTGCATCTTTTAATCTAACTCCCAGCAAGAAACAGAGCAAAAGGTTTAAGTTTAAGGTTTTCAACATGTTGGACAGCAGCAGGTGTAAGACATTAAATCCAGCCTTTATGCACATGCAGCTTGTTTGTTTGCCAGTTTAATTACAGGTTATGCACAGTAAATGGATGTTTCTGTCTCCTAACGTTAGCTTTACTGGAAGACTTCGAGCATCAGCACTTCTGTCTTCTGATTCGAGCTTTGCTGTAATTTCTTCTTTATTGTCTTTTTGCAGTCTTAGCACCTCACTCAGAGTGTTGGATGAGATTAATTTTGCCCCAGAGCAAAGCATTTTTTCCCCTGCAGGCTCATGTGGTTTCACAATTCCTCTCATCTGGTAAGAAATCCTGCTTTGGAAAAGCTGAGGAGTTTCACAGCACTAAGGTCAGCCAGTTGCTTGCTTTTTGTCATAAAAATGGGGGTTTCAGAGATGTTATCACAAGAGGATTTAGAGCTTCAGGTCACAAGTCACTCAGTTTCACCCTTCCTTGAAAAACAGTCGGGTTTTGACATGTGGTTGAATGAACTATCGCTGGAAATTTAATTTTCCTCCTAGCACTTCCTCTCCCCAAGATGCTATCTTATAAAAAATATCCCCAAACATGCTAAGAAACCAGTGGGCTTATCTGAAACTTGTGGTCCTTTGACCACTTTCTGCTGAAATTCCTGGAAGTGCACCTGGCACTTCTGTATCTCTTCTATGAACCCAGAGACACACATCCATATGAAAGTGGCCTGTGTTTCCTCAGCTTCCACACGCACACATGGCTTTTTAGAAAAAGTTCCTTTTTAGTTTTCACTTCTAAGAATTTGTAACTACCATCTTAACAGGGAACTAGGTCACTGCGAAGAGCCAAATCACGAGTAAAAGAGTAAAACTTGGCAGTCGTAACAGTCACAGTCATCTATGATAAAAGAATGGCATGCCATCTGCGTGAAACTAGTTTGGTTTTGTGTAAAAATTGCTGCTCTGAAAGTGTAGCTTTGGATGCAAGAACACATGTCTGAGCTTTTGAATGCTGCTTTGAAGATGAGAAAGTGTCCACATATCACCCCCAAACAGGAAACCACGCTGTCCTGCGGGATGTTGGCTGGATGAAAGTAACCATCCATTACTGTGATTGATGGCTCTTCCAAAAGAGAAAAAAGGAAAGGAAACCCATGCTATGTTTGACCATTAACTCTTTTACAGTAATGTTCAGGTAGCTGTAATTCTATACGTCTCTACTCTTGCCAGTGGACGTCAGCTCAGAGGGCAAAACAAGAAGTCGGTGTTTGCTTGTCTTACCTTTTTAACTTTAGCTTCCTTTAGTTTCTCAAGAGCGAGTTTGATTTTGTCTGCCTTCATCTGCGCCTCGATCTCCTCCTGAATAAGATGTGCACAGGGATGAGATGGTACATGGTCGTCAACTTTTTTTTTTTTTTTTTTTTTTTTTAGAAAAGTACAATGTAAGCACCAACAAGAAAATTAACAAACTTCACAATCATAAAGGAAATGTGTTAATTCACTTTTTAACAGACTGACGACCTATTTAGGGTGTATCCTGCTATAATCTGGTATTTGTTCGACAATATACAATTTCAAGGAAAACTGTTTTTAATTTAAAATAAAGGTTGGCAAAAAATTCCTTTCTTATCATATAAAGTGAGTCACAACAAAAAATATTGCAGTTTTGTAACAAAAAAAAAAGAAAAAGAAAAAAGGAAAGCATGAGACATCTCTGTGAGTCATTTTTTAATTTTTAACGGGGCTAATGCTGAGGAGGGGGATATTGTACATCAAAGGTGTAAAACACAAAGTTCCCAGCAGACAACTCTTACTTAATTGCATTATGTAGTATTACTCCATATAATGACACTCTATGGGGTGTTCTGAGGTTAACAACATGTGTAGGTTAATGAGATTACTGCAGTTCACTTGAACTAGGAGCAACCTCAGTGACGCACTCTCAAGGTGTGATTCAATGTGAAAATGACCCACTAGATCATTTATGAATACTGTTATGACTTATAGCTCATTTTACTGTAAGGCAGAACGTAACATCTGTGCGAATAAGAGCATGTAAAGTATATCTTCACCTTTAAATGAAGCAAAGCTCAACACTAGTACACCAGTACCACCACTGGAAGCTCAGAAAATGGAGCTTTCTATTATTATCTACTGCTGTAAAACTGTTTACTTTAACAAAACCACAATCTCTTCCAAACACTAGTCAAGTGTTTGGGGGCTGAGCCTATCATCCCACCTAGGTCCTACTTTCAAGTGGAACCACTCCTATGTGTAGCCTCAGGTGTGTTTACATGTGTGGATTCAGGCCTTAGAAACAATACACAATGTGATTGTTTGGTTAGAGACCTTTGTGACTCATTAGTGACCGACTCAAAGTCTTTTTCCATAGAACCAGTTCCAGTCAGCTCTATAGCTCTCATCATTATACATCATTTAGGAGGTTTATGTTGCATAAAGCTGTATACAGATCCAATGATTAGGGTTAACTTTTCTGGCTGCTGTTTGTGGCTTCATATTTCACTGTGCAAAGACAGTCGTATCTGTGTCAAAAAGAAAGTAATGACACGTACTTCTAGTTTGCAGAAAGGGTCCCAAGGGCGAGTCAGAAGATCAAACTCTAGCAAGTCTATCTCTGTGATGTAGCACTTCAACATTTTTCAAGAGGTGTAATGTCTTGCTCTCACTTCATCCCCTCCTGTGTGGGTGTTGAAATCTCCATGCAAGACTTCCATCTCGGACATTAAATCCTACCTGCTAGATCTCAATTAACTTGGGGTACTGTTTTCTCCAGATGCAATCACCCGTGAAAATCCTGACTGCAACTTTAATGAACTCGTCCACGTCTACCTTACAGTGACGCACTCGCTACCTCAGCACAGCTGGTGTTTTTACCTCAGACAGATGAGGTAACAACCTCTGCTAAAGCAATAAGCTCCCGTCTACCTTCCCCCCTCCAAAACTGTCACATCTTACCTCCCTTACTCCAAGCCCAACCTTTGCTATCGATCCTGTTACACTTTTCTCATTGCCGTATGTGTTTGATCTGTTCCAGACAGACCCTCGGCTGTTTCGCCTCACACGTCTCTGTAACTGTAACAGATGCCTCCATCCAGGAACGACTTTGCTATGATCTCACCGTTAAGAGCAATACCACTCTTCCAGGTTTCACAAAAACATACAAAACTCATCTTAAATTTATGTGCTGGAAACTGGTGATGTTTTTGTTGTAAAACTGTCTTGTCACGCATGGCTTATAAAGCATTTACTCATGGTAAACCAAGACATGCGCAAATAAAAGAAAGATTGTGACGTTGTTGATTCGTTCTACCAGGAGCTCAACAAACGGTTCTTCCTTCTGACCTGTGGCACTGCCCTCGAAACTAGCTCTCTCAAGCCTTGATTAATGCTCTGGTTTAAACTTGCAGAATTGCTGCATGTGGGCTCACTCACCGTTGTGGGCTTTGCACCAGAAGGAGGTGGAGGTGCTAAAGAGGAGGCAGCAGAAGGGACAGGAGTGCTAACATTGCTGCTTCTGCTTCCTGCAGATGACGGTGAAATGTGCGATGGGGCAGGTTCGATGCTCAGGCTCTTGGGCGGTGGTGGGAAGTCTGGTTGAGACGCTGACGGTGCCTTCAAGCATTCTATCTCTGTTGCCAATTTCTCTTCCGTTGCATTGAGGTCAGCCATCAAATCGGCCATGAGTGCGTCCAAGTCATTGCCCTCCAGTTCATGAAGGGACTCTGGTGAAACAGAAACATTTTGTCAGGAAGTAACTCAATAGAGAATATTGTTGGATAGAATTTCCTTTTGTTCCTTTTTCAAAGCAATTTGCCTTTTTTCCCTAATTATGAAGAACTTTCCTTTTTTGAACAAGTTCCCCTTTCAGTTATGTTTTATTAAACAAAGTCAATGAAAGGAGTTCTTTCATTTTATTCCTCATTCATGTTCCCAATATTGCTCCACTGAGGAATCAAGTTTCAGAATTCAGTAGAGGAAGCAACAGTTTCGTCTGCATGCAAATTTTAGTTTTGCTTTTTGTAGGCTGTCCTGTATTTAGATTCCTCAAAGCATTATTAAGTTAACACATTTATAAAGAAAAGTAACTGTATGTTATAGACCAGTCAAAATAATTTGCCTTTGCTGATTTGGAGCGAGTGCAACCTGGATTACTTTGTTTTGGCTTAAAGTTACTGCTATGAAAAGAGTCCAGCTCTGAGGCCATTCTCACTTAACTAATGTGTGTGACTGTGGCTTTTCAAGGTAAGGGTTGCAGCTCTGGAGAACTGCTCATCACAGGAAACCAAAGACAATAAATAAATCTTACTATAATAATTGTATTGTTAGTAATTGAGTGTTGAGCTCTGTATGACCATTTATTATTTATGTATCTCCCCCTAATAACTAGGCCAGTCTGCATAAACATCATCCCACACAGAGCAATTATAGCATCTAGTCTGATGTTGCGTTTACAATTACAATTGCATTAACGGTCGCTAAAGTTTGCATTCGAGACAGAATTTTGTTCGACTCACTGCTAACTACAGATACATAGAATTTGAGAAATATTTTTTGAAAAATAATGGCATGTACTTATTCAACTATCTTTGTGGGATCATGTGAGGATCAAACTGATAACATCTCAAAATTTCTTTGACCAACCCCCTTTTTTTCCAAGTATTTTTTACACCTCTGCCTAAGGATTAAAACATTTCAGGAGGCCCCTGACCCCTTATCTTATCTAATCTTGTCTTGTCTTGTCTTGTCTTATCTTAATATAGAAATACGTTAAGGTTAGATTAAAAATTTTGCACATTGTTTTGATGGTTAAATTTGTAGCCAAATACATATCGTTAGCTTCATAGCATAAGTGCCTAAGTCATTTTTTTGTGATGACATAGGCAGACGGACAGGATGATGCAGCAGTGGTAGGGGAGTAAAGTTAGGCAAAAATCTCAATTTGACCAAAAAATGACTTAGGCACTTATGCTATGAAGCTAACGATATGTGTGTTGATGGTGAGATTGAACCCTACACACAGAGTGGAGCAGGCAACTTTTAGCAACCCTTTAGCGCAAATGTGAAAGCACCTTATTTAATCTACCTCTCACTCTGTGCTGCACGTACTCTGGTCCCCAGTAATACATTTGCTAAGTTTAAAGTGGATGGCATTAACAGTTTGCACTCGTGCATTTGGGCACAGCCTTACTGAGCTGCAAGAGCGCATGTAGATTATAGTCTTTTATAAAACATAGCCATTTGTTGTGATTGATAGTTTATTTATATCAAGGACATTTTCCATTTGCAAAGTCCTTCAAGGCAGGCATTTGTTATAAAGTGCTGCACAGCCTATCAACTCACTCTAACAAGATTTAATGGCATTTACAATGAACGAAGAAAAAGGGAAAGTTAAATGCTAACACCAGCTGATATTGTGACCTTGTTCTAACATTATTGCAGCTTTTTTTTTTTTTTTTAGCTTATTAAAGCCTGAGGCAAACAGTGAGTAATTAGACTTTAATCTGTGCCCTCAGTTGCCAGGAAGTGCACCTTTTCTATTTTTTATTTTGTGTATTTCCATGCTACTTCTTGTTAATTTGAGCAAGCACACGACACATCCCACCCTTGCACAACTCGGGTGTTGACACTGCACAAAAGCTCAACGCCCAGCTCTTTGTAGTGTTTCTACACATAATGTCAAAATGTGAAGTCACCATTCAGGTCAGTGAAGCCGATGGAGTAGTTGACTTCCTTCTTTGTGCCGGAGAGAGCTTCAGGGGGCACCGTTTCCTCTCCAAGACTCTGAGACAAAGAATGAAGAAAGCAGTGTGGTTGTAAGAACGCAAATACAATTTCTGCACAGCCAAAATACTTCCCCACCCCCCACCGCAGAGGAGCACACTTTCATGTTTGAGCGCTCTGAAACCAAACTGTTCTAAAGCATTATGTCAGAGGACAGAGTTGTATTTTTTTTCTTTTGGGGGGCAAGAGTGAGAGTGTACCCACTGCATGAACAATATGACACCCCATCTTGGAAGAACTGAGATGGAAAACATTAAAGTGATCATGATCAATGGGGTTTTTTACTAAAAGGGGGGGGGAAAAAGGCGTAATCTTTACTCGGTTGGGTTTTGCCATTTAACCCACCCTTCCAGAAAAGGGTGGTATTTATGGTTCTTACATGACCACAAAGTGTGTTTCGTCTCAGTCACGAACATCTCAGTTAAGGATGGTGGGTTTTTGTTACTTTGTCATCTTCTCTGAAGAAGAAAAGTATCTCTAAGTCCTTAGGCGAGATAATTAATCACGGGCAGCTTGAACAAAAAAATGTATTTTTGTCTATGTGCTGCATGAACATTGAGATTTATGCCTTTCATTAACAGAAAATGTGGTAGTGGCACAAGCTCCTCTGCTACTTTATATTGGTATCATATTAAATCCTGTCATGTTTAATACATTCTATACAACATAATTTAAATATATTTAAATTTAAATGGAGAAAAAGAGATGAAAAAGTGACAGAAAAAGAAGCAGAAAAATGTATCTTCAAGGTGCGCCTGGGTACGCGTCATCCACTCATTCTTTCCTCTTTCAGTTCTTGGTTTTGTCTTTGTTTTATTTTGTTGTCACAGCTACAACTTGTCTAGCTGGCAAGCGTGGCTCAAGAGTTGGGCGTTCATCTTGTAATCGGAAGGTTGCCGGTTCGAGCCCTGGCTCTGACAGTCTTGGTCGTTGTGTCCTTGGGCAAGACACTTCACCCGTTGCCTACTGGTGGTGGTCAGAGGGCCCGGTGGTGCCAGTGTCCGGCAGCCTCGCCTCTGTCAGTGCGCCCCAGGGCGGCTGTGGCTACAATGTAGCTTGCCATCACCTGTGTGTGTGACTGGGTGGATGATTGTGTATAGTGTAAAGCGCTTTGGGGTCCTTAGGACCAAGTAAAGCGCTATACAAATACAGACCATTTACCATTTGTAAATTGCTATACACACCAGAACGGACAGGAGCTATCACATTATTCATCCACTGAAAATTACCTACATATTCAATGTTTGTGTTTTGAAAAGATGGCTCTAAGGGTATTTTGTGCTATAAAGCAACAAGAATAGAATAAGTATATATAAACATATATAAGCAAACAATGGCTGGTAAGTTACCTGGGTGAGGAGGTCCATCTCCCCCAGCATGGCGCTGAACATGGCGTCAATGTCGTCCATCTGGTGAAAGAATCAATAGAATAATCAGATATAGAAATTATCATTATTTCCAATGTGAAAAAATATAATATTTATAATATGTATTAATGAGCTGCACTGAATGATGAAGATGAAACAGACGGTATGTCCATTTGCATGGTTAAAGGCAAGTGCAGGCAGTGAGTGCTGATACAGTGCTGCTACTTTGCTGTGAAGTATTTGCAGATGTAATACGTTTCCCCAGGTTATGCTATATTGCGAAACATGTCCAACCCAGACTTGAAGGAACAAAGTGTGTGTGCATAACTGCAGGCAGTCATTATTTGCCATAACATGTTGTCTCTTGTTGGAGCAAGTGAGTGAAGCAGCGAGTAAATATTATGTTGCCTTTTCTGTCATATTCAGAGTTGACTTTTTTATGCTGTGTCCTTTAGTAATCTGGATTTTGAAATCATGCTTCGTGTTGTATGATGAGTGTTTGTTTGAATCATTATAAGAAGAAGAAGAAAAAACTGCATGCAACATTATGATGCCTAAGGAAAGTGGAAGAGCATAAAGTATGCAAGCTTCCACAATGTGCTTAGCTCGAAATTGCTCTTAACTGCTGATCAAGTTTCAAAATGGACTCATACATCAGGCTGGTACAGATTTATATACATCCCCCATTGTGGATGGATGAAGCGAAATGTCAGGATAATGAAGGTTATGTTTTTCATTTTAAGCAGAGTAACAGCCCGAGGAGCCACCGTGGTCACTGCGCCTTTTTTGAAAACCACTCCGAAAGCCTCGCTTGAGATTTACATTCGTAATTATGCACAGTAGGCCGTCTCCCCTGCACGTATTATTTGAAGCCTCTTTTCTCAAAGCAAATGTTATGATGGTCTGGAATGTGCAGTCAAAACAGAGTCCCTGTTTTCATATGCTGGTACGTGAGTGGTACCACAGAAACACTGAAGGTGTCAGTGGGAGTTCATCCAGTTAAAGTGGTGCTAATGGTAGCTTACTTTATATTGCTTACATGTGGGCTCTCCTAATTCTTCTGCTTCTAGTATAGCATGTTTCTGATAATGACCACTGTACTGCAAATGAAGTGCAGCCGATAAATCAATGAATTATAGAACCATCTTTTCTAATCTAATAACTTTATGACTTTATCAGTCTCTCATTGATAAAGATGCAACTTTGGCCCACTCTTCTTTACATCAATGCTTCAGTTCTTTGAGTTTGAAGACACTCATTTATGCACCGCTCTCTTAAGATCTCGCATTTCCATCGACTTGAGGTCTGGACTTTGACTGGGTCTTTGCAACACCTTGATTCTTTTCTTTTGCAGCCATTCTGTTGTAGATTTGGTGCTGTGCTCTGGATCTTTGTCCTATTTCAAGGCAAAATTCGAGCCAAGCTTCATGTGTCAGGCAGATGGCCTCACACACTCGATCATATTTCTGTATACAGAGTGGTTTGTTCAGATGCAAATTTTCTAAACTAAACAGTGCTGCCATGCTGTTTTTAAATAGAACAGGCTTTCTCCTGGAAACCCATGCAAACAAGTCTTCTGCTAACTTATGCTAACTGACATGCTAACTGAGGTAGAGTTTGAGGTGTAGCTCTTTTTGGAGTTTCTCTGAGTATTGCATGATCTGACCTCAGGGTGATGGTTTCCTGGGAAGATTATTCAAACGATCCCCTTGTGAATAATCTTTCTCACTGTAGATTGATGGACTTCAGAGTGTGTGGAAACGGCCTTGTAACCTTTCACAAACTAAAGGACAATTAAACAACTGCTTCTTTAAGATGACCGTTGATGTCTTTTTTCCCTTGGCATTGCATTAACACAAACCTGAAGAGTTCAGATCTGCTTTTGTAGACATGCTCCTACTTGCTCATGATCAGTTAATCAAATGCATTTGGTTAGCAGCACCTGGCTGCTACTTCTTAAGAGGATAGTGGTAGTGGCCTACTTTTCACATGACTGCAAATATATTATTACTAAAGGCTTGTTAACATAAGGTATGAGTGGGTAACTGCTGAAGCTGTCACTACTAAATTAATTCATTAGAGGAGTTTCATGACCAGTAAACCATCCGGATTCACTGGTTCCACCTTCTCACCTTCTACTGACCTGAATGCTACAAAATAACATGTAAGCATTTGCTTGTGCCTGGTTGTATTACCAGAAAGACTGCATTAAAATTAATCACCGATTTCCATGACTTTTACTACGTATCTACTGAAGAGATTGAAGGGAAAGATATAAATATTCTTGTTTAACATGCAGACTATGCAGTTATTAATGAATTAGAATGAGTCTGAATCTTTAGTGCATTTAGCACCATCATCAGGTCAAAAGATCTCACTGGTCAGAACTTGTACATTTGTGAAACAATATAAAAGAAGAATATGACACTCAGCTGCAGTTAATGCTTTCAGCCAGATCTTATCCTTGTATCATTCTGAGATAGAGTGACGATGACAAACACATCCAGCTTATCTAAACATCTCAATGTGAGTCAATGTGAAAAAAACAGCTCCACTTTGCATAATGTTTTATGCAGATTATTCAATATTGTAATCTGACGTCACAACAATGTCAGCATGGCGCAGCACAGTTACTGAGTAACACCTGATTCACTGTTAATATGTTCAAAGTAAAAGCAATAAAATAAGTGCGACCTTTTTTTTAAAAACAACACTTTTTAAATCAAGACATTTTACCAGCTAACCCGAGTGTTGCTGGCTTACTCGTTTTGACGGACTGTGATTAAACTGCATGAATATAAGCTTCGGTTTGCCTCAGGTCAGTTATAAATTGCTGGGGTTAGTCTCAAGTTTGGTGTGGTTAAACTGATTAAGAAACCGATGCGCTGTACTCACTGTGTCTAAGCCACACCTCATATTGCAAGAATGCTTAGCATCAAAGAGCTACCCTATTATTGTGTTTTTTCAGCCTCTGTATGAGTCTTTAGAGGGTGACTAAGCATGACAACGTGTATGAGTCTGTTATGTAATGCATTTTCTTCTTATTTCTGACTGGTTTTGTGAATTAAGCACTAATTAAAAGCGTTTCACTGGGTGTGCAAGAGGAAGGGTGGGGGTAGCTGCAACCTCTTTTGTTAAATCAGCCCTAATCTAATTGGTTTAACTCATGCAGTGAGATTCTCTGCACAGATGTTTGCATTGCTATCTTCTAGTCTTTATTTTTTCTCTGCTGCGTGGTAGCGTCCATTAGAGAGGAAAATATTGGGCGATGCTGCAGAGTTTAACTCCCTGCTTTCACTCGTCACAGAGTCTGGAATGTGTTTAATGACATTTAGATCCAACATGAAAAAAATAAATTGCTGGAATTTAATTAAAAGACACAGGGGTACATCTCTCATTGACACTGTGTAGGAGACATGAGTGACTGATTGTGTTCCAGGAAGGAGTTTATACAGGATCAATACTGTTTCAAACATCTAACAGATGCTGCGTGTTGGAAGCTCACGAGAAACTGTTAATCTTCTGGTGTCATATATCAAATCGCACGGTTCATAAACTGAAACGCCTCTGCGCACTGATAGAATTTGTTTGTGCACCATAATTTCCATGTGACGTACATATGTGGGGCTCACTGCTATAGCACGTGAGCGCAATCCTCCACCTTTTACACAAACGGTTTACCCCCAGGAGGAAGTGGTAACTGGTAAACTTCCTGGAACTTGCAATGTTGAAATGGTATCGGAAATGGTGACACAAGCAGCTGCCTGCAAATTTCATGGTACTGCTTCCTCAGTTCTCATTATGTCACTTTTTTTCACCTATACGTGGTCAGCGTGAGACGTTTCGAGTAAAAGAACGCACCATCTCTGAATGTCTGGTGCTACTTTTTGTTAGTAGTTTTAAAGTCACTGGAAGAGAAGTTTAGTCAGTCAATCAGATTTTGCTGAGAGGCTGTGTTTTGACGCCAAATGCATGAAATGAACCGCTCCCAGATTAGCGAGGAGAAGTGAGAAGCGGCAGGAACAGACCATGAAAACAAGACGGCTTCCGCTGGTGAAAACAAATCGACCCAATTTTAACACACTCCCTCCTCAGTGTCTTAGACGTGTGCATTAGTGGAGTGATATCTCAGACACAATGTGAAGAATGGACTTTTTCTGTGCTATTTGTAGGTGTGATCCTGCAGCTGATACACAGATAAAGGTGTTAACCTCAGAGTCATTGTAGCACCACTAGTGTGATTATGGGTGGACTCATTAGTTTTACTCAAACGTGACCTAAAGGATGGGGGATTCTGAAGCTTGAAGGTATCCTAGATTTGGTCAAAGATGACCAAATCCACCTTTGAAATTTTACTTTTTTTTTTGAGAGAAACTAATGAATATAATGTACTCTAACTTTTCAAGCTTTAGGGGATGAGTTTGGTGTACTTTGGCAGAGCTTACCTAGTTACAGTAGCTGTTTGTGAATTTGAAAACAAGCAATTTGTCAAACACAATGTTGACAGGTTGTGAAATATACCCAACTTCAGCATCTACTTTACTATAAATGGAAACATAATGAATAAAGTTAGTGTTGCATTATATTAAATGAGGGTTTAAAACATAACATTTTGCAACCAGATGAGTCGCCCCCTGGTGGCTACTAGAACAAATGCGTTTTAGATCTGGAAGCTACACTGATTATTTCTACAATCTGTGGAGTTGTATAAATTGGCTGTTCACAGAAAACACAGTAAATCCTACATTTGACCAAATAGTCAATAATACCTCACAAGGAAACGGCCATGATTAAAGCACCGTTTAAAATCAGACTTTTAAAGGATTCTTAAAGAAATCTGGCCAAAGATTTTATCATCAGTAACCGGAAAAAATTGCAAACTTGAAAGCTGAAGACCAGAACAGCTAAACTATTCAAAGTCACCCCAGTGTTCCTTTTATGAATGAGTAATAGCTCTACAAAGAAGCCAAACTAATAACACCAGGAATTTTTCCTCTGCAAGCTCTGTAGCTTTATGTGCCTTTCAATATATCAGTTTACCGCAACAGAGTTCATGTTTGTGAACTTCTAGTCACATTTTCACACTTTCAATTCACAAAACTGTGCCACTGTCTCTTCACACTTTTCACTATTTTATTGTCAGACAAAAGGCATTTGTGACCTATCGGCGTTCTTAAATGTTATTGTTGGGCGTCAAATGAGCGCTTTGTGAAAAGCGGCAACTGTACTGTTGTACTTTTTATAATAAAAAACAGCAAATCTAAAAGCACCTCATAGCTTATAGCCTCTAGAACACCCCCTCCCCCCTTCCCTCCCCCAATAATCTCAAATACATGTCTCAGCCTTTTACATGCCACACATATGTAGCTCCAGGGTAGAAAATCAAAAGCAGACATCAACTCCAGTGTTTACCATAACATACAGAAACTCTCCCTCGTATGATCGGATCATATTTCTGTGCTAGGCTCTTAAGCAGATGTGTTTACAAGACTTGATGTGCTCTTTTTGCAAAGTAGGCAAATTAGAGGTTGAGCAGCAGGCACAAACCACTGAAGAGTATGAAAATGAATCAGAACCCTAATGTTTGCTGAAGCAGGTTTCAAATCAGACTCAAACCTACTGCACTCAGTACCCTTAATAAAATTTCTTGCTTAACATCTCTTAGAAAAAGCAAACACCCCCTTGACCAAAAGTCTTTTAATCCATCGCTCTGAAAGCAATGCGTTCAGTTAAACTCATAACAAATTCACTTCATATTTTTTTGACATGATTTAAAACCAAAAATGCCACAAGCCAAATATACAAAATGTTCCCCTCATCAACAACAAACTGACAGCACTATTAACTTTAATATGAGAGGCCGGCCCTATTAGTTTCATGTGGTTATTGAGTCATGCAGCACTATGAGACGATAGCGGGGTCCACCCAGTTGGAAAGATATGAACTTACATTCTTTTTACCAAATTAAAACATGGTAAAAAAAAATCTTCTAAAAAGAGTTTTCTTTAATTTCTCGTACTATTAAATTCAAAACCTTTTGAGAGTTTTTATCAGAGCGCGCTGTAACTCACAAAGTTTGACAGGATGTCTAAGATTCTCATCTACAACATATCTGTACATAACGTCCTCAAGCTAAATTATTCTGCTGTAGCTGAATATACATATATTACAAACAAATCTCTCATTTGTTTTTTATTTTGTTTTGTTTTTCAGCACAACAGCCACCACAATCCTCACTTGTAATGTGCTCAGACATCAACGAACAATGTTCTCGCTCTGCGTTCAGCGGAAAGCAGCTTCGGTTGTTACCGTTATATCCAAAGGCACAACATCCAAACAGAGATGAAACTCACCTTTTTAAAATGTGTTAATCCTTTGCTTCGCCACTAAGTTTCAAGATAACAGCTTCATGGACATCAGCTCCACTTCGAAAGACGATTCCCTAATTAAGCTTGGCACCAAAAATTAAAGTCATATGCAGGCAGATTTTGGGTGTGCGAGCAGATTGAAGATTGCATTTGTCTGACTGTTGGCTTCTTCCTGCTTAATGCGGAAGTTCAGGTCTAGACCTGTCATTGCATTCCTGCTACAGAGTTCAGCACTTTCACAACACTCTTGTCTGGGCAGCGTTGATCCATCCTCTCCTTAACAGTGCTCCTTATCGGCACTGTACTGTAACTGTGCCAACGGGGACAGAGAGGGAGAAATCATAAATGTGTTGTGGCTTCTCACAAAGACTTCGAGGGTGACTGACAGCCACTCGAGCAGATTGGGACGTGTTTTTTTTTATTGAAAGAAAAAAGAAATGCCTCAGTTGGATCGAGAGAAAGGCTGAATCAGCGGGAGGAATGTGACGGGTCTTGGTTAATAATTCACCTCGCTGAAACTGATTTACAGCAAGTCTGCAGACAGGAGTGGCACGCTGTAGTGGTCAAAGACACTTCAGCTGGGCTTTACTTCTCTAAATTCTTGTTAGAAAATACAGTCTCCTAAATGAAGTGCATTATTTGCTGTACAACCTCTAACATACCTCCTAAATGTAAGCAGAGTGCACTAGAATATATTAATTAACATGAAATCTTAGCTTTTATTGTTAAAATCAGGAAGAATTGTCTTAGGGTAATGGTGTGGTGCAATAAAGTCGGTTATCTTTAGGAGGAACCAGGGAGAGTTAAACTGTCAAACTATGAATAGCCTCTGGCTCTGTTATCTGACCGTGCAGACACAGATAGCTGTATTTATTTGCATTTCTCCTTGAGTCATCTTGGGAGGCCAAAAACAAGATTTCTGATCTCTTTTTTTATCCTCTTTCCACCTTAAAAGGAATTCACATACAATATTAAACAAATGAATTCGATATTATGCCTAACAGAACAGATTATCTTGATCTTTACTAATATTAACACTTCTATGTCCCATTTCCCCTCAAGACCAGCCTGAGCCGTGACAGCAAAGACAAACCACTGTGGCAAAATCCCGTCATCATATGGTAAATCTGAGCACCACGAGGGGGAAACCAAATAACCTTGAATGCTTCCAAGAGTCTTTCATGACTCGTGATGTATTAAACAAACACCCTGGGTACAAGCATGTGTCCCAACCACCCTCATTTCCTCATTCTCTCAGGGTTTGACAAACAGATGGACACCAAAGGCAGCCTCCCATTAGCTCTAAACATCTCCCAAACACAAGCACGCCAGTGCCTCGGAGAACATTTCTCAAATAAATACACTGATTAACAGTTGTGGAGCTCGGCAGCAGAGAGCGAGGGGATTTTTTTTGTCTGCTCCGCTTTGCGTTTGCGCTCTCCTCGGAGACTGAGGGTGGTCCAGGAGAGCTGATTCTGATAATGGTTTTTGCCAGCATATGTTGCAGCTCATACATCACAGCACCGAGCCAAGAAGCTGAACGAGATTGTTATTTTTTAGTTATTTAATCAAACTGTGCGCTTAAAGGGGGATCTGCAGTGTCGAGCCTTGAGTTCTACTGCACAAAGGAAAGTCTGTCGGCTTGAAAGTTGCAGAACTGCATATGGTAAGGTGTGAGGTGTGGAGCATTCTTTTTAGCCATTAGTCTGCATTCTGAGCGCTCCAACACACCTCAAGATGCATTTCTTGTGCCTGGGCACTAAAAGGAAATGGGGTGATAATGACAAAACCAGTGGGCACCTTGCAAAACGATATGTAGTGCTGCAGAGGAGAAACTGTCACTGAGCTGATGTGAAAAGTGATGCGTGCAGGAGTCTTTTAGTGCCCTCTGTTTGTTCTTTGCTGTACTGTACATGGCAAACATGACTGAAATCAGTGGGAGGTGTGAACCTACCAACCTGCAGTTATTTTCCCCACTCCCTCTTTGTGGTGCAATGATCAACACCGCAAGTTTGCACCGGGATAACGAGCAACTGCTAGCTGGATGTTTTTGAATGCAAGAACATACGAATGGATTCCTGATACAGCCCTCCTTATTCTGCTTGGCTGAATTTATTTGCCATCTGAGCCCAATAAATGAGTACAATGAGGTTTGCTTTTGTTAACATGGGCTAGGATGACTGCTGTGACTGGCAGAGTCGAAATCGTGAGCAAAAAACCCCCAAAATGTGACACGGAAAGACAAAATTAAAAGAGAAAAAGGCATGATTATGTTATAATAAAATCATAAGGTACATTTTTACCAGCATTAAACTGTTTAATTGGACAGTGTGACTTCTTTAATCAAATTTACACTGCTGTGTGTTATAGAATACAAGCTTTACAGTAAATTACTGCCATTTGATTGGCCGTCATAAGCAATTAATTAAGTAACCTTTCGTCTTTACTTTGAAGATGAAAAGTTGCACTCTGGACGCAGCTACTTGTCTTTCTTGAGTTCTGCCTCGCCTCAGCTCCTCTCTTCTTTGCACCAGATGGGTACAGGAACTCTTTTTGATTGAACATTTTTAACAGCCACCCAGAATAGAAACGGTGGCTGGATGTGATTAATCGCTACAGGAGCCTCGTTCACAGTGGCCCCTTTCCTTTGCTAAACCCTAACTCTGCTGTCAGTCACACAAACACTCTAAACCACATCCACACAAACATGTCCACAACAATCAAAGTCTAAAGACAAAATAACACCTCAGAAACCCTGAAACAATAATCACAAAACATATAAATGAGTGATGTAAACTAAAACATGTACATTTCTAAGAGTCTGTGCCCATGATGCTGTAAAATGTCCAGCATTTTGCTTTAAATATTCTGAAATTTGGCTAAATCTTGAGTTATTCAGTTAAATATGATCATACAACTTTTGCATCTATTCATTTGGCTCCTGGACCTTTGAATAAGACAGTAATATCAGAACTGCTTAACTAATAACATCCATGCAGACGTCATCCTCAGATAACCTTATGTGTTTGTGCAGAAGCACTAAAAACAAAAAAAGGAGAGAAATTGGGAGCGAGTCCAAAAACCAGATGTGTTTTCACATTCCTGACTTCTGCCATAGGTCTCTTCACAAAAGTTTGACCTCTGCTCGCTTTGTCTATAAAAAGGGTTGACAAGGCCAGCGCTAAAGCATGAAGGACGCTGGGTTGAGGAACCAGCAGCTGTCTCAACATTCAGGGTGTGCTAAACAAAAAGTACTGTATGTTTTTGCAACTCAGAGGGCCACAGGGTCAAAGAAAAGTCAACAGTGAGCAAAGTCAAAAGTGAGAAGATGAGATATAATTAAAATACATGTCATTTTTTCCCCTTTCGTTTATTTGTTTCAGGTTGAAATTAAGGATGTTTCAGTTTCAGGCATCAAAAATGTCATTTTATTCTTGTTCTTTCAAAACCTTTTAGTTCAGAGGGGAACTCAAGGGAGAGGAGAGGGTGAAGGGTTAATTTGTAGCTGGGGAAACCTGATGCTAATTAAGTCTCAGGAATGCCACATACACTGACATTATAGTGCAGAAGCCCTCAGAGTGGGTCAGGCATGGAGAGAGCCGGCAGTAATGCGTGAGTCCAGTGTTTTTACTCCTTTGTGACGGTCGGGAAAAGCCAGCCTCACTAAACCCTGGAGCTGAAGGTAATGTGCACAGATGAGCTGCCAAGTCTGTAAAGTTTGTTTCAGTTGTGTGAGAGGTGGGTTTAATCGAAAAGGAGATCGGTGATGGCTTGAGTTATCACCTTTGAGATTTTTTCCTCCAGGTTTTCCATTTGGGACTCTTACCTCGCGTTTCCTTCTTTTGCAGGCAGAGTAAGCCCACAAATTAGATGCGAAAATGCTTTTACTGACATCTCTGCTGTTGCTGCAACTCTCCTGGGTATCGCTGCACAACGCCGCGCAAGCTGTAGCGGAGATTTGCCGGGGGACGCACTGCTATGGCGGAGACACCGGCGATCCAAGACCGTGCACCGGGGCGCACTGTCCGGGGAGCCGATCTTCCAGACCCCCGCGGCAGTTTAACCCGTCAACGCAGGGGAAAACGGCTCATGTAGCCGCCGGCCAACACCGCGTGTACCCGAGCTCTCCAAGAGCGGCATCGGAGACTTTTCCAGGCGCCCAGCTGCTACTGCGCGGGCGGCACAGCGACGGCAGCACTCGGAGTGCGCCTGAAGTTTTACCTGCAGGATGCACCGATGCGGAGTGCGCTGTTCATGTGAGACAATTTCAACCCGGCAATGACACCAGAGACTGTAAAGGGATCGAGTGCAGACTGCCGCTGAGGATACGGCCAAAAGCTCGAGCAGTGGCTTGTGTGGGAGAAGGATGTCTGGCCGGTTCAGAGGAGAGCGTGCCTCCTGTACATCTGTCGGACAGAGCCGCGCAGTTTCTGGGGGATTTTCCGGAGTTTGGATATCCATCGTCGGAACTTGGCGCAGCGCCTTTAGGTGTCCAGCTTACATGTGATATCAAGCCAGGTCTGCTATGTTCATCAACATTATTTATTTATTTATTTATTTATTTATTTATTTATTTATTTATTTATCTATTTAACATTATATTATAAGTTCCTGCATGCCAGGAACAAAAACAAAATGCAGACATGCACATTGTGACTCTTGACAATTTCCTTAAAAGTGATATGCTTTTACTAAAAGGTGGGTGTATATAAATAACTCAAATGCATGCTGCCCTTTACTGACTTACAATCTCTCACACAAGAGTGTTCTGGAGACAAATGACAACTTTGTTGACCTTCAGCCTCCCCCCACAAAAAAGAAAGAAGGAAAAAAAGATACCTGCAGGGCAAAGAGTAGCTGGACTGGAAAAATGTCTCAGAGTCAATTGCCCAGAAAATTTTGAATGCTTTGATGTGGCTCCATACAGGAAACTTTTAGTAGGCTACACTTGGCTGCGGCTGGCTATGCAGCTGGAGTCACAGGCTGTTCACACTTACTGTCAGCACTGTTTGGAGAAGTCACACCTCAGGAAAGGCTTAACGACATCTAATCAATTTCTTCTCCCTGTTTTTTCCCCCCCTTCACTGTGCATTTATTTCATGACAGGGGAGAATGAAGTTCCTTCAGAAGATGCCCTCATCTTGCACCTCCAGCTGTCCAAGGGACAGGAGAAGCTTGTGGAGGCCCTGAGAGCCCAGCAGATTATCATCCGCGATCTGCAGCAGAAGCTTGCTGACCAACAGGAGGCCCTGCTGTCACAGCAGCGTGAAATCCTGGAGCAGCAGCAGCGAATGTATGAGCAAATGGATGTGGTGAAGGCCCAGTACGGTCTCCTCTCAGACACCTTCAAACAGGTTTCCTTCCAGGGCCTGAAGGGCGAGCTGCAGAGCTACTTCGAGAGCCAGCTGGCTGGACTGCAAAGCCAAGCCCGCAGCCACCTGCAGAAATCCTACGCCGTCCACAAAGTGGACATCAACTCTAAGGTGATGGATGTGGTCGGGGAGGCTCACTTTCCTCAGCCTCTCCTGGGATGTCCTTCACCCTGTGGATCAGAGGAGTACTGTGACTTTCAAAAGGACCCAGCTCGGTGTGAAAAGTGCACCATGTGTCCACCAGGTTTCTTCCTCATCTCACAGTGCTCTCCAACTGCGGACAGAATGTGCCAGGTATGCCGTCATCTGATGTGTCAAAACAAACTGAGAGCAAAACAGGAAAAAAAAGGAAACAAACAAAAAAAAAGTGTGAAGCGGTTTTAGCTGATAGTTGAGGTTTCACGTGGTGGTTTCCAGTTAGTGGTTCCCAAGCATATGCCAGCATATGCCAAAATCTAAACATAGCTGATGTGGAAGTGAGAATGTTTATACCTTTGAGCTTAGATGGCTCATCTTATCTATTTCCTGATCAAGCCTAAATGCTTTAAAGAATGTGTCAGTTAAACCCAGTTATTGATGTACAGGATACACTCATGGTGATACTTTTAATTTGCATGACTTGCAGGACAGAGACGAATGCCTTGAATTACCAAATATTTGTGGAGAGCGAGTGAAGTGCCTTAATACTCCAGGTGAGTTCGCAGTGCTTATTTTGCTTATAATTAATGAATCCTTATTCCTTATTTTCACTCTGATATAGAAAAATTTCCCACCAGTTTATCTAAAACGTTATTTGCGCTGAGAAAACAGCCATACTTTACTGAGCTACGTGTCTATGCAGCTGTCAGAGCCTGTTTGGACCTTTTTATTTTGCAGGGGGATTCAGGTGTCTGGGCATTTCTGAGAGAGATGCAATAATGGGCTTGTGCGGTCATGAATATTTCTACAACCAGGAGCTGCAGGAGTGCCAGGCCTGCTCTGACTGTGATGGAGAGCCTGTCACTGTTCCCTGTACAGCAGTCAGTGACACCATCTGTGGCCAGCTTTCGGAGACCCGGCTCTCTGAGTCTTGGATGGCGAATGTGGCAGTTCCCCCCGCCAGATCATCTGGCACCCACATCTTTCCTGGGCTTCAGCTAAACATACGAAGCAAAGAAAAAAGTGATTTGCTGTCCAACCAGGTGGGCCAGTTGACCTTCCAGCAGCACGGGCTGGTGTGGTTGGATCATAACTTTGCAATAAAGCACAGTTGCAGGAACTTCCTCCAGTTGGGGATGAGGCTAAATGGGAGCCAGGAAGAGGAGGGTAAGGACCTCAGCGGTGTTCGCATCGAACAACCGGATGGGAAGTATTTCCAGGGGGTCAGCGTCAGTACCGGGGTGGAGGTGGAGCCTAACCACAGCTTCACACTGCTGTTGAGGAGTCCAAATCAACATTGCAATCAGAGCAAAGATCTTCACGTGTATGATGCTGCAGGGCCCTCTTTGAGTCTGCTCTGGTTGTCTCATGATACTGGTGCTGTAGCTATGACAGCTCAGATGTCCCTGCTGATGCACTACCAGACCAGCTACCGCCCAACTTTCCGCATAACTTCAGTTTCAGACCCCTACATGATCAGCCTGACTCATGACAACCGTGGGGTGCGCTTCACCGAGCGCGGAGTGGTCAAGTTTGTTCTTCAGCAAGCACTTTACTCCATGGGGCACACCTGCGTTCGAGAGGGTTTCTCCTTGATTGCCTATATAAACCGCAACGGAACCGGCCAAGAGGTGATGCAGGCTTTTAAGACTGGTGTTAATTACAGGGACACTTCCATTACACTCTCAGGTGCTGTGAGCGTGGACAGTGGAGACATGCTCAACTTTGAGATCACATCCCCGTCTCAGTGCAACGTCCGCTATTTTGGGGACAGCACTGGAATCAGTATTTTGAGTCTTATCTGGATTCCTTCAGCAGTGTCGTCAGCCTTTACGGCTACTGTGTCCAGGACCGGTCTTCCCTTTGGAGCGGTGAGGAATAAACCTCTATTGTTCCAGCAGATCAGCCCAGATACACCACAGGTCCACTTGGCCCGCTCTGGGGAGCCAAACAGCCGGAAGAACTTTATATTCCGTGAGAAAGGAACAGTGAACATAGCTCTCAACCTCAAGCTTATCCACTCTTGTAATATAGTAAAACTCACTCTGCAGCGGGTAGGGGGTCAGGGCAAGCAGGCTGGTCCTGTGGCTCAGCAGGTGTCAGGATCTATGCCTGAAGGAAGCGAGTGGGCCAGTGTAGGGCTGAGAGCCTCATTTCAAGTTCAGAATGGCACGGCTCTGTACGTCACGCTGGACTGCATCCGTGGACGAATTAACCAGATAGCACACGAGGGCGGCACTAACATTTCAATTCTCTGGGTGGCAGTGTGATCCAAGAAGGGGCTGAGCTTTTCTCATCATCATTTTGTGGAAAAAGACAGTTTTGCACATGTTGAAAGACAAATACGGGCTAATAAAATGTAGTCTTCTTTTCCACATATCCTGTCACATTATCTTTAATGTATATTTCTGCACCTGTATAGACGTTTATGATTATTTGTTTTGTAGGGTGTAACACTTAGATGCTAAAAGTACTGCTTTTTGCTTGAAGTACTTCGGCTGGTTGAGCAGTGACCAATTCTACATCAAATGTCTGAATGTGTGAGTGTGTGTTTGTCTGTATGTGTAAATGGTGTGGATACTTGGAAATGGTGCTTATGTATGTCTGTGCATATGTACACACACATTGGCATGTCTACTTTTGCGTATGAATCATTTAATATGTATATATTAATACTTAACATCCATATTGTATTAAACCTTTTTGTATTGAATTATGAGGTTGTTAAAGCAGTATTTTAACATTTGGGGAAATGCAGTGAACCATTTTCTGGAGGGCAGTTTCATGAGTGGACCAGTGCAAACCTAGTGGTTAGTTAGCTTAGCACAAAAACCTCAAACAGGGGAAACAGCTGACCTGGTATTAGCATCTCTAATACACAGCAGCATTTAACCAAAGGAACATCCCCTGCGTCATCCATCTGTGTCTACAGCAACCTGCAGGACCACCTCCAAGGGGACACCCCTGCAGCAGTTAAATATCTGTGACTCTCCATCAGTTTTTAGAACCGACAAAGCCACTTAAATGTAAGTTAAAATGTCTTCTTTCGTCAGAAAGAAGTCCTGTTGCCTTTATTTCAAGCGCTTTAGTCATTCTAACCGTGTGAGACACAGAAACTGTAACACCTTTAACCTATCAAATGTGTTAAGTCACAGCATTGCGTTGTGGGGCACCCACACTTTGGCAGTTATGTGGGCTAGCACAGAAAACCTGGAAGCTTATAAATACGCTTCAGTTCCAAATAAAATGCAGGTTGTGGAGGTGTTATTTGCTTTGATTGGTAACTTCTTGGCTTGTGGAACTCACTAGTCAAAATCACTTGGCAAATGCTCAGAGTTAGGAAATAATCCCTCATAAAGCAGCTAAATTACACATTAGCTTTTGCTGAGTTGCTCCGTTAAGATGGATGTAGGCGTCTTGATGTCATCAACTGAACTTTTTAACTCTTGTTTAATAGACTTTTTTGTAGGGTCTTGGCACCGTTGTGTTGGAGAAGTCCGGTTCAGTCACTTCTAGCTAGCAGAGATAAACAGCTAATAGCTCCAGCTGCCTGTGTTGGCATTCACATGTAGCAATTCAGTCAGCATTGCACAGACATCATGAAGAGGCACCAACTTAGGATGTTATTAGTCTGTTTAAAGGACATCTAAGAAAACCAGTTTTTGCATGAGGCTGTGAACATCTCTACTGTGAACAAGTGTTTTAAGTGGGGAGTTGAAGCTAGCCTCGAGGCTAACTTGAGGATCTGGAGTTTCTGGCACTTCTACAGTAGCTTAATTTTCTCAGCCCTTGACGGCTCTGCTTTTTTGTTGTAATGATTAAACAAACACAATTTAACTTGTAAATTGTTGAGCTTTGACAATACTGGCAGGCTGTTTTTTTTAACTACTGCACAAAACCAAGCCAGCTGTTTCCCTCTGTTTCAGTCTCTGTGTGTAGCTAAACTAAGCTAATTTTATAGATAACACACCGATATGAGAATGCTATCATTGTTCTCATCTAACTTCCTTTCAAAATATGGTAATTTGCTGAAATATATAAAAAATAGTCTCGCCAAATCTATTGTAGTACCATTTAAAAGAGCAGGGATTTAAAAAAAATGTTGTTTTTGGTATTTATTTTACGAAACAGGACCTTTGTATTTTGCTGTGGAATGCATATGAATTGTTAGGTATGATAAAACAGTAAAAATATGTATAGTATGGAGTAAAGCACTGAGTAGACATGTAGTGATAGTGTCTGCTTGTACACATGTAGTTTTGCGTAGTATTATGGAATATGCAAACATCTTCCTTTGTTATTCTTTTGCCTAAACGCTGTTCCTCTGTAAAGAGCTGCCCATGCATATCCCTCCTAATTGCCTCTGTGTGTGTTCTGTCCTCTGAACAATTAGGCATAATTAAGTGTTTCAGAGAGCTGGCAGCAAAGGCGCCGCTGAAATTCTTCACCTTTTTTCTCACTTCTTTGCACGCGGTGATATTTTTGAGGTGCTTTTAGACTCCCTGCAAGTTTCTTGTGGAACGTCAGTGTATTTACAGTATTCTGGTTCAACACCAAATAAAATATACATATATTTTGCCATAAAAGGAATTTCTTTTTTCTTTTGAAAAAAAAAAAGTTACTTTGCTGGTTTTATTCCAAAAATATTGACTTGTGGATGAAAAACAGTTTTGCTGCTAATCCTCACCAGACGAGAAAGGTATTTTACAGAGTTATTGGATCATTGTAGTATACTGTATGTGAATGCGTAATGTGCCTCTAATGGATTCCTGTGTAGCCACATCATTGGACCTCTAATGTGACCTTTATTCTATCAACCCGAGAGTGATTTTATATTTTGGAACCACGTATCATGACAATCAACATTTCACAGTGAACAGCTATTAATTTCCATTAAATTGGCGGGTAAAAGTTTGACCTTCCGACAGTGTTCACTCAGCTCAACCTGAAACTATTTTTAAAACAGCCTTATTCGGCAGCAAAGGTGCCAAAACACCTGGAAAATCATACACTGTATTTTCCTCACAACTGGTCTTAATCAGCTTCATATTATTCTTCCATCTATTACTACCTATGGAAGGCCAGTTCTTTGACTTAAATTTAACAAATAGCCTATGAGTCAAAGAAGGGAGAGAGCAAGAAACAGGGGTGAGGGTGAGGGGGAGTCTGCATGCGAGAAACAATCAAATGTTTCTGTCGGCTGCCTGAATTGGAAACAGGTGTCTGGGCGCAGCACTGCTCCAGATGTTTGACGCTGTAGATCAAATGAGACTCTTTGCACATGAAGAGTTTCAGAGACATCAGAGAGAGAAACAGGGACAGAGAAACAGAACAGGAAAGGGAAAACACAAAGGAGAGAGAGCTATGTGTGGATATTAAAAAACGCAAACTTTAAAGTTCTTCCACTTCTATATTAGCAATGAATTAAAAAAAAAAGTACAAAGTGATGAAACTCTTGTTCCCTATATTGCTTCTTTTTGTTCCTCATAGATTTGTGTTTTTGTGGTTTTGTTTTCACTGTAGCGCTAACAAATTCCCCTTCAATCAACTTCCAGGAGTCGACTGATAAAAAGCTCTAAAAAACCCACTTTATGGTACCTTTCTGGACCAAATGGAAGCCAGAGAAATGTAGCGATTAGCTGGGGAAGCTGCTAAATCAAATAAAGAGGCAGATTTTTCCCCCTTGAATGGATAGGAGCTAAAAAACTAAGACTATAGGCTTACATTCATCAAGAGTCCAGATTGTGGGAGATGGCACGGTGATTGTTGTGAGACTTAATGCCCAAAGGTGATCCATCACAGTAGCACTTAAATATGAAGTTTAGCTAACAGTTTAGGAACTACCTGCACCACAGTCTATGCGTAGCAGGCATTTTTTCCTTTATTAGAGGAATTATGTGACTTGGGTGTCAATTCTGTGAACATTAATACAATATTACCATATTGCTTGCTAACCCTCAGTAAGGCTGAATCTAAAAAACAAAATAATATATCAGCTGTAATTAAGACAGATCAAGACGCACAAAAAAGATGAGGTCAATATCAAATCGTGTTTTTTTTTTCTCTTTTTTGTGTAATTGGTGGCAGTAAAACAAGGTTAATAATGAATAAAGTAATCACATTGTAAGTACTCTGGGCTAAACTGTCTGCCTGCGTAGGTCTGTGACTATGCAGAGTGAATGATTTTGGGTATGGCTCATCTCCAGCCAACCAAGCCTTCTGCTCAACCATCTCTGACTTGCACAAAAATTTTAGGGTAGACAATTTGAACATTTATAATGAGTGCTGTGAAATTTACTGAAATTTATCGATTATTACCGATAAAAGCCTAGAATTTTCACTGGTACTTTTTTTTACCATCAAAATGAACCAGGATCTATAATTTGGGAGAAATGCATCAAACATTGTCAAGTATTGGCTTGTTAAAATATGGAAAAAACACCCAGCGCTCCTGCTAAGTTTCATATTTGAACACACATTGCAAAAACTTCATGTTGCAAAAAGACAGCTGATCACAGTTTTTTAATAGCATCTAGTTACATTTTACAACAAAAAACCCAAAATAATCTTAACATAAAATTGTGGCAAAATAAAGAAAATTAAATTCGCGTTCAATTTGAAGTATTTTTTCTAGTGTGTGCTTAAATATGGGGCTTTGCGGGAGTGATGTACTAGACAAAATGAAGGCATTTTTAAATGTTTTTGCATTTGACGGGCTGTTCCACACATTTTTTTGTCACTGCCCCTGGTTACAGCAAACTGCTGTAACATGTAGATGAAGATCTGCAAAGCTGTGTGCAGGCTCTGCATATGACCAACAAACAATATGATATTTATACATAACAACCAAATGCTAGTGAGCATTTGAGGGTCTTATTTAGCATTTACAGGGAATCGGGTAAATACCAAAGATCAGTATATAAAAATACCAGAGAGAAACAAGCAAGATTCTTTGAAGAAGAGCAGGATTGGAATATGATGTTGCATCTGGAAAAATCGAAGGGAGAAGAAGCAGAGGCAGAAGAAAACAAACCATTATTGACCGAATGAAAGACTAAATGAAAAAAAAAACACCAAACTGTTTAGAGAATCTTGGAGTAACACAATCGCCATTTGGCACAGCACTTAAGAAGAAGAAGAAGCGGGTAGAAAAACAGTAAAACCACTGACAGGTAAATAACTCTGATAAAGTGTTACAAAGTACTGTTCTGCTCGGAAACCTTCGGTCCTGGCATTCATGTGGATGTTTGCTCATGATTTGGGTTGCCATCCAACCAAACATTGGTGCAGAACAAGCACACCAACCAAGGCAATGGCATTTTGACAGCAGTGGTCTCCCCAAGCAGGACAAGTACGCCCCTCCACACCACAAAAACTGTTTAGGAATGACAGGAGACACACTTCAAAGAGCCCCAACTTCTCAAGTCCCAATTTAAAACCCCCAGAGTTCTCCCATTCATGCCCCAACTGTTTTGTCAGAACTGTTTTAGCAGCACAAGAAGGACCTATTTGCTATTAGGCAGGCAGTTTAGCTGGTTTTGATCTTGCAGCTGACTTGTGTTCGGAGATGTGACGTAATTCTAGGCAAAGCAATTGTTCATCTGTTAAACGCTCCACTACGTTCAGAACTTTTCACTCCTGGAAACTCTGATGCAGATGCAATAAATATGAACAAAAATTGTAACATTACAGCCTGAACAATCAGTTGAGAAGCAGGATGGTATAAAGCTGCAGGAAACTGAAAAGGAAGTCTGGTTAATCTACCAAAAGAATAAAAAATGGTAAAATTCATAAATGTTGTCATTCCAACAACATAAAAGGTGCTATGCCTTTTAATGGGCTGCAGACTTGCATGCCAGTATTTTTGTGGCTAAACAGAGAGACATCATTTATCACCACAATGCATCTGTTGTGAGTTTATTTGCTTTCCAAGGGTTTTTGTGTTTGTGGTTCGCTCAGTCGATGACATGCAAGCTACTTTGACAAAAATCACTGATTATTCCAAAAGCAGCAGTGTTGCAGCAACCAAACCATCCGGCAAAGTCTAATATTACCCCTTCTCGTGTTTAGAAAGTGTTTAGCTTATTCTAAATGTGAATCAGCATCATTTGTTTATGTTTGGAGCAAAAATACAACATGGTGTCAGTTCAATAGACACATCAGTCACAGTGATTTGTAGTCGAGGTGAACACCCTCCTAACCGAAACCTGGCCCCAGTCTGCTCCGATGTTGACTTAAAAAGGACAAAGCCGGAGACAGGCTTGCTTTAATCAGAAGCGGATGTCACTGTATGAGCCAAGGTCTCTCGTCTACGGGGAAATGTTTAGACCATGTGGTCACGTTAGACACTGTAAACCTCCACAAAGTGCGTTACACTAGTGCACTATGGTGAATTTATGGGGTGTGAAGAAAATTTGTATTGGTGTTGTTGATGTTTTACATCCAGATTTTTCGTTTCTTTTGAGAATTAATCAAAGCAAATAGTCAAAATGGGGAAATTAAAGCCGCCGCAAAGCCTGAAATGTCTTCATTGTAAAGTTTTTACCAGACACTTGAGTTATAGCCATTAAAATCACTTTCTTATTATACAGCACACCGGCCAGATGACTGTAGCTCACTTTGCATTTTCCTATAGATCTTTCCATGATGTAAATCTTTAAGTTTTTCTGTTTTTTAAACTTTGTGCACTGACTAGTTGGATGGCTCTCAGTGGATACAATCCTTTAGACAGGAAACTGAGAGCCATCGTATAGGGCTACATCTTTCAGCTACGGTAACATCCCAGATAATATCCCCTCTGAGAGGTTTTTAAATTGCTATTTGGGGTTGTGAAGCATATGTTTTAATGTACACATTGGCTCCTTTTACTTCAAAATTGTATGGGACAACTTATTTTAATAAATGGAAAAAGTCATAGTGACTTGTTGGTGAGAGACGCTTAGCCAGTGAGCATAATAAGAAAAAAGAATCAAGAAGAAAGAATTTTATGGTCAGGAATGATAAAACTGAAAGACAAGACATATGCATTATGGCACCACTGCTTTGAGAGACAGGTAGATGCTGACTAGTTTGGTAGATGTCTGCCAGGTATCAAACCAGCTAAGTTGGATTGTCTAAAATCAATGAAGTTTCAATCAAATTATGACTTTAACTCTGCTTATGCTGTTCTGTGACATAGTTTAGTCTAAGATAAAGCCCACTGTGTAACTGCCATGCACTCAAGGACAGATCTGCTGCATCTATATCTTGGACTGGTTGTCTCTCAGTCTTCATTTCATCACGAATTCTCCATCATCCTCCTCTTTTATGCATCCAGTCATCTGTTGCAGTTTCCTCCCCTCCTTCGTCCATCTGTGCTGGTGTTTCTCACCTCATTAGAGAGGTTACTGATGCATGAGGGAATGAGCTGGCAGGTCAGTAGCCACAGTGAGATTCATATTGAACAGCTTGTGAAAAGTTTGCAGTCTCACAAAAAAGGAAAAAGTTCACCACCGAGCTCCTTTAAATTGAATTTTTTCTTTAAATGTCACTGGATAGATTTTGTTCTATCAAGAAAAAAAAAACACTTAAAAAGAAAATAGCTATTCTGCAGAAAAATTACGAAACTTGTTTCTATTGGATATTGTCGCTAGACGAAAACTATACTGGCACTGAAAATAATCAGGCCGGACATTCTCTATCTCCCTTTTCCAGACTTGGCAAAGGCTGTGCATAGTTCCCTCCAGTGTCTGGTAAATTCCCAGATCACTAGGAATGCAGCATTTAATTTTCTTGTTCTTTAGCTGACCTTAATCATTTCTGCGTCAAGGGCAACTGAAACTCCAGAGCCATGGGGATCAGTCAGCCTTGCTGTGGAAGTGAATGTGTGTGTGTGTGGGGAGTATACACATGTATATGTAAAAGGGAGTGAGGCCTGTCTTGCTGTCTTCATGAAGAGGCCATTTAATGCGCTGATGATGAATAATAGGTTGACTGAATGAGCGTGCGAGCCCCTCTGGTGTATATTTAAACGGCGGAGAGATGCTCCCTCACTCGTATCAACTCCCCGGTGGTCGGTGAGGTTAATTGCTTTCTCCGGCAGGAGCTTACAGATTCACTATCTCACAAAATGCATCCATACAAATGACTCTGCGCATACCACAATAAGTTAAGCAGAGTGAGTGCTGTGTGTGTGTAAGGTTGGTATGCTCTGCAGCAGAACATCATGTATGCTTAGGTAGCAGACACGGTGCACAGTGAGGTCATAGAAGCTAATGAGGACAACTGACTCTGACTAATGAAGTTGGCTTAACAGACTCGCAGAAAACAAGACAGAAGTGATGCTGTATTCAGAGTATACTATACTCACATGCATATGAACTTGAGTGACATCCCATACTTAATGCATAAGGTTGGCCTACCCTTTGCAGCTATAACACCTTCAACTCTTCTGGGAAGTCTTTCCACAATTTTGTTGGAATTTTTGACCATTCTTCCAGAGAGCCTTTGTGAGGTCAGACACTGATGTTGGACGAGAAAGCTTGGCTCACAGTCAATTCATCCCAAAGGTGTTATAACGCATTGAGGTCAGGGCTCTGTGCAGGCCAGTCAAGTTCTTCCACACCAAACTCACTCATCCATGTCTTTATGGACCTTGCTTTGTGCACTGGTGCGCAGACATGTTGGAACAGAAAGGGGTGAACCCCAAACTGTTCTCAGAAACATGGGGCAATAAAACTGTCCAAAATGTCATGGTTACTTTCACTGGAACTAAAAGATCAAGCCCATCTCCTGAAAAACAACCCTGCACCATATTCACCTTGCCACCAAAATTTACACTTGGCACAATGTAGTAAGACAAGTATTGCCAAACCTAGATTTGTCCATTGGCTGATTGCCTGACTGAGAAGTGTGATTCATCACTCCAGAGAACAACCCACCACTAATCTAGAGTCCACTGGCAGTGTGCTTTGCACCACTGCATCTAATGCTTTGCATCGCGCTTGATGATGTAAGGCTTGAATGCAGCTGCTCAGCCATAGAAATCCATTCTATGAAGCTCTCTACACACTGTTCTTGAGGTAATGTGAAGGCCACGTGAAGTTTGGCGGTCTGTAGTGACTGACTCTGCAGAGTTGTGGCTGAGCTGCTGTCATTCTTGACTGTGGAATATTTAGTAGCAAGGAAATTTCCCAAATGGTCTTATTGTACAGACGGCATCCTATCACGGTACCATGACGGAATTTGCTGAGCTCCTGAAAGCGATTTTTTTTTACACACCTGTGGCCATGGATGTGATTGGAACACCTTTGGATGGGGGAGTGAATACATTTGGCAATACAGTGTAAGGAGATAGCGCCTATAATTAAATATGGCAAGTTGGAGAGGTTTGTAACTGCTAAACAGTCAGTTGTTTTCACACGAAATGCAGCTTAAATGAATCCTTGATGTGTTGTTCTATCTTTTCTTTGGTGTCTCTCTGCGCAGTCATCTGGCCTCGTAGCTGATGTGTGTATAATATAAGGGATTACATGATTAGTCATGCTGTAAACAAGTGTTTGCCAAGATTCTCTGAACCACATCATGTCAAGGTGAAACATGAAACTGAGCACCACTGAAATGTCGAATTCCAGTCCTGAGTAGGAAATCGATAAATGAAAACAGGTTGATGGGTTAAAGCAAAATGTTAAAGTCAGCCATGAAACTATAAAAAAAGAACACAATTCTTTTTGGTTCATCAGACTGTGTTTTTTCTATTAAGTTGTGTTCACAGATTTCTGTAGTGAATTTAGTAGAAAAATACCCCAGGCTGAATTGTACAGAGGCTGAAACTAATGCAGTGAGGAATAAAAACAACACTGATATGTCATCACGTTAAAAAGTCAGTACGACAAACATTTACACTTTCACACATTTATATTTTCACATACACCAGTAACATTTTAGGTCTATAAAAAGAGCAGACTGAAGGAGGAACTGATAGGGAAACTCTGAGGGAACTAAACACACTCTGAATAAACTCTAAACAGGAAGTGAAGCTCCATAAAGACCAAGAATTCAAAACTAACCCTACTTAATTGATGCGTGAGTTCAAATAAACAAGAAAACTAAATGTTGTTTAGTCATGGCTTTTTCATGATGAAAAGGCCATGATTAAACAAACATAAAAATTCAACAATCTGACTTCCAGCACAAGAATAACAGCACAACATAAACATAAATAATACAAATACAGCAAATAAAACAAAACCAGAGGACCATAAAAAACCTTTAAATACCAGCCAAGCAGTGTCACAGAAAAATAACAGGAAGCAAACAAATGTCCATAAGGCTGCGATAAACAGATGCAAACTCCACCCCGCCTAAATAATAATAATAATGGATTGGATTTATATAGCGCTTTTCAAGGCACCCAAAGCGCTTTACAATGCCATTATTCATTCACTCTCACATTCAAACAAAAACATAAAGCTCAGTAACTTCTTGCAATTAGTAGACACAATAAACATTATGCTAAACAGGTTGCAACCACAAGTCTGGCAATGTCAAAACAACAGCAACAAACACAGTGCAGAAGTGCTTTTACGCTCACATAAAGTGCATTACCAATACCTGGATGGTGTGCTGCTCAGTGGATCCAACAACTATCCAGTTTTCAATCAATAGGCAGAGGATACTTTCACAGTGCCAGTAGTGACGCTAATGCTAGCTGCCTAAATAATAGCATCAGACCTTTTCGTATTATTATTATTTTTTGACATTAAAGCTACATTTGTTTGAGCATAAATGTACAATGAAGTTGAAATGATGTTATAAATATGAAGGATTGTCATTTTCTTTATGAAAACAAGTAATATTTTATGTTGCTAAAGCTAATCTTGGCAACCAGTTGATTGGCACAGCATTAGCAGCTGATGTTAGCATACCCAGAAAAATTGCATAACTTGCAGGATCTGACCAATTCTAACCTTGTAAAATTGACTTACTAAGCAATTAAATAGATTTTTAATGGGGGGAACTGTGAACTCGATTAAAAAGAAAAGGTCAAAAACTACCTAACTAATTCAGCCTCCCCTCCAAACATATCTCCTGCTCACCCGTACTGTCTTTAGCTCATGTTTGTCTTCAATGAACTGGCTGTTGTCTCGTTGATAAGGGACCTAAGATACTATTTTAATCTACTCCTGGCTTTCAGAGTTGGCTGGTCATCTGACAAGTAAAGCTACACGTTGAGAAACAAATGCATGCTTTGTTTTTTTGTTGTTGCTGTCAACAAAACCCTCTTTCATAAGCTGACAAGGCTTTCATCTGAGCAAATCCAAACACTGGGTATTACCTTACAGATTCCAGGTTAACATAGAGGCAGAGGGAGAATTTAAGCAACTTAGACTGCATAATGAGTGCCACCAACTTCAGCAGACATCAACATCTGGCTTGGCTTAGTCATTGTACACACACGCTTGTACACGCACACACTCGATTTGTTTTCAGGAAAGACTTCAGTCGTTTAAAAGAGAGTCTGAGAACCCTTTTGCCCCTTTTTTTTTTGCCTTTTCTGTCAAAATGCTTTGGTAAACCTCTCTCGAGCCAGCTACCCTGATTTTACCATCTGCTGGTTCGCTCATAAATCACCGGCAAGTTTCAGAAAGGAGTAATGTCGCCATCTTAAACTTTATGACATGTTTGCTACATTTCTCCTAACTGCAGCCTGTGTGTTTGGAACGAGCAGCTTGTCTCCTCTTTGTGTAACAGCATGTAGGATTATACAGTGTCGGGACTTTACAAGGCCTGTGACACGGTCAAGGCTGCTGCAAACACTGAGCAGATCATCCAGGTGATAAACTGCTCATGTGGGAACATCTCTGATCACTCAGCGGAAGGAAGCTTGCAGAGTAAATCCTTGAGAATTGCCAGACCTGGTCAGGTTATCGTTGCGCTTTGAGGTAACTTTTAATCTGTAAAAGCAGCGATGAAAATGTTTCGACTCTGGGGAAGACTGAACTGCCCATCTGGAAGATAGCAGTGGCAGAGAATCTACAGAGGCAGCACATCAGAGTTGATTGAAATTAATTTGGAAGTCTCATGACACAAGAATTTAAAATGTGATGGCGAGAATACACATAGGTAATTCCTTGATGATAATTAATGGAGAATGAGCTGACAAGCCACTTTGTCTCTGTGGAAGATTTAAAACTCCCACTGTGTAAGGGAGGCTAGCTCTCATAATGACTTTTCAGATAGTGAGGAGAAAGAGATTAGATTTCATTTGAACTTTTAATGTTTTACTTGAAAGTAGTTATTATAACATTATATTTTATTAGTTTAGTTTTAATTAGATTTTTAAGAATCTGTTGAGTTTATAAACTTTATAACTTCAGGGTTGAAAAAGTGCTCTACTCTTCATTAGCTCATAAAGGCTCAGCTGTGATACCTCCCTCCTACTGACAAATCTCATTTAGGGCACAGTGCTTCAGAAATGAGTCAGAAAATGAATTTACATTTTATAGTTTGGATTTCCTTGACACAATGTCATTGGGCTTTTTGAAAAGTTAGATACTAGAAGTTGTTAATACGACCTATTACAATGCTTTTCTTCTTCTACATGAAATCCCAGAAACTTTTAACTTCCCTACCTGGATGATTGAGCATGCATCAGTATCTTCATGAAATGTTTAGTAAATACTATCCTTGTTGCATGCCCTGGTGAAAGTTGCGAAGAAGCCACTAAATAAGTCTCAACCATTGTTGATGACATTCAGTGTCTTAATACCAAAGGCGGGAGTTTAGTGGTGGTGATATTGGCATTGTGGTGTTGTTGGTTTGTAGCACAAAATTTGTGTTTTATTCAAATTGATTGCATTCAAAATCACAAAAACTGCATAAATCTGTGGTGATTCTTATTGAACAAAAGCAAGAGCGTCATAAAGATTTATTTTTTACACTGGAATTGAGGTTTCTCATAGATGTCATGCTCACATTGTCCACCATTTTGGATGCAATGAAACCAACTGTTGAGAGGGAGAAATCTGTGTTCTGCTTGGCAGCGGTTGTTGGAGGTTGCTGGGCCTTGGGGGATGAAATTGGTTGCACAGCCTCCTAATGATTGCTTTGGTTGCTAGCAGATTTCCTTGGTAACCTGTAGTTAATCATCTTTGTCTGAAAATACTTGCTAACAACTAGCCTTGTGGTAAACAGTTCACTGTGCCCCAGCGCTGTAGCTAACATGTTTCACAGGGCACGACTTTTAATTTGACGGCAAACAGTTTTCATTTGTGGTTTGTGTTGCACTTTTTGCTGTTTCACTTCAGCTCGGAGAGTAACTGGACAACTTTGTGCGCATGTTTGTCACTTCTATTTAAACTATGACTGCAACAATATGCGACCAAACGAGTCTCAAGGAGCTTTTTGCCAACTGGTTGCCAACTGGTTAGGGAATATACATTTTTCTTAGCAGACCAGCTGTTGCTAGGGAAGACTGTGCATTGGGGATAACTGATAGAGGAATTACTGAAATGCTATAACTGGGTGGTCTGAAGGGTCTGTCTCTGGGACTTTAGCAATAATTTGGTCAGCAATCACTTGGAACCTAAGTGGATGGGCAGGGATGCCCCCCAGAATAGAGGCTCGCCATGAAATACAAATCACTGAAGATGGACAGAAGAATAGTGATTCTAACTGAAATGCTGAGGACTCTTAATCTGATAATTAAGAGGTAACAGATAATATAGAATGAGAGAGATGTGTACATGTAACGCATATCTTCAGCTATAACTGAACCAGGACCACTTCAGTCTTGTGGCATGGGCTATAACCATCTGGGTACTAGAGCTCTCCAACAAATTTTCCAGATCTGATAAGACATAAAGGCAGGATTTCTCCTGTTGGAACAAGAATATCAAAAGCTAATGTCTGGATTTCCAAAAGCTTTTCTGAGGAAAATGTGTGTCTAATAACACCTTTGGCCTCGGGCTCTTTTCTGAATCTAATGTTTTCAAGAAGTAAGTTAGGTAAGGAAGCTCTGTTCTCTCACAAACCCTCTGGTTGTATGTGCTATCCTTGATGCTATGTTTGTCAGTTCTGTTCGGCCATGGTGTCAAAATCCATCCATTCAGAGTCACAGCAGGGGTCGGAGCCTTTCCCAGCCCTCACTAGGCCAGAGGAGAGGACCATCCCGGACAGCCAATCAGTCCCTTTTTTCCAGCACTTCAAATTCACTGTAACGTTTGCTTCACCAACCAATGGCAACCAGACTGACGACTCCAGTTGCTATCTATTACCTTCAGCTTCACCCCTGCTATATGAAACTGCTACTCAGTGAAGTCTGTCCAAAAAATATTTGTAAAAAAAAATGTACATTTTGAATCCCCGTGTGTTTGCAATCACTAGACAAGCTGTTATTTTCCAAATGATCACTTTTTTTTTAGAACTTTAATGAACTTTTGATTGCCTACACAAAACATCAAATTCACTGCACACATGTAAATGACATCTTAAAAACTATTAAAACAATATTTATTTGACTTCTGGCCACAGTAACAAATGAAGTTACTGTGTACGTGCTCAGAAGAGGAACCCGTTTCACTTCGAGAACTTCTGCTACACTTAAATTAGAACTTCAAAAAAACACATAGAAGTCGAACATTTCCATTAGTGCAATCATGAAAACAAACAGCATGTTGTTTTTGTTATATTATATGCTCTTAATGATAATTATTGCACCCCCTGAGGCTATTTTTTTTTTTGAACAGAATTAATCTGGATACATCTCCTGCATTTGGCTACTATAAGCAAACAAGAGAGAACCACTAAACATTAAGAAATACAGCCCAGATGTGCTAATAATGATTTTGCTGTGGTATAGGAAACACAATAACACGGTCGCCAGCTTAAACTATGAACAGCGTAGCTATACAGGAAGAAGATTCGACACAACTGATTATCTGTTAAAATCAGGTCCACAGAAGGTTCAAGAGTGAGATACTGATCAAGTCTGAAACTACAAAGATGCAAAATATAATCTCTCTTACTCATCTACATCTTGGGGAATAATCAGGTGTTGGAGACAGATCAGTGGCTGCGCTGAACTGTCTTGACCCGCTGTGTGGAAACAGTTAACTAACTGAATGATTCCAGTTTTTATTTGTAATGTTAAAACCATCCATTTCCTCTGAGTGCTGTCAGCAGAGCCAGCTGATAGTGAGCTCCCCAGATGTTTTGTTTAAATCATGCATCTCTGTCTTATCGGGCCTTTAAATCGCTCGAATAAACAAAGTGTGATTCTGTGTCTGGTTGTGAGGTGAAAATTGGTCAGAGAGAGACATCAGTCAATACAATTTATCATTTTTTTAAAAAAAACTTCTGTGACGCAAAGCATCTGGTAATCCTTCGCATTACTCGGGATGTCTTTTTAAATCTTTTCTTCTTTTCTTTGGACTCAAAAGGAAGCTGTAATCAGAAATGAATGAGCGCAAATGTAAAAATAACAACTCGTGGGGACAACACAGGAAAAATAATTTTTATTTGCCAAAAAAAAAGAAAAAAAGAATTTCCATCCACATTTGCTGGACACGCCTGCTTTGGTGGCAGAAACAAACTCCCTGTGGCTTCCTTGTGATGGAAATCGTGAGGCGGCAGTGCCACCTAGAGGGACGAGAGCAACCTGCCAGTGAAGATGCTCAGAAATACTTTTTTTTTTTTGCTTATTCAAAACTTACCAAGCCAATTTTCATGGACCACAGTAGCGATGTGGAGCACATGTAGTGCAAAATAGAGCAATGGCCTTGGAGAGAGCTCTGCTGTTGTAGATTGAAACTGTGACAGTGCTGCTTTGCATTATCATTAGAGGGTGTTCATATTTGCACTATAGTTTTTGGTGTTTAAATGTATTGGATAAGATCATTTTTATTATGCACATTTGATTATTAAAAGGGATTTTAATCTGCTCTGACTGCTTGTTAATGTATTTATACATGTGGAGATACATGTAATACTCGAGTTCTAAATTCCTCTTTTCCCTCTTGTGTATGTTTTAGAGTTAATTATCGGAATGTATTATAAATTCAATGAGAATGCTGCCTTGTGGATTCATCTGATGTCTGAAAACTGAGTCCATGCACTGCATTTTGACTTTATAACTCAAGAGGCAATAAAAACCATGACTGTAAAGGTCTGAAAGAGATTACATAAATGCCAACAGTCCTCCACTCACACTGCAGATCCATTTTTACTTTGTAGTGCTGTAAAAGTGCCGCTTATTATGTCCCACTTAACCATTCAAGGACTTTCTCCCCAGTTTATGTAACACGTTAAATGTTTTCTGTTCATGTAACACTGTGCTTTGGCCAATATGAGTCCGAAATAAACTTTTATCAAGCATAAGGTGGTGAGTGAAAAGGTAGCTCTGAAAACTCTAGGTCTGGATCAGAAATTTCTAATTTTGCAAACATCATGCTATGTTGGTATTGTTCCTGCAGTATCATGATAATGGTACACAGAGTACACAACTGACCAGTTGCATTGTTGTGATGTCATAGCTTTGCGCTGCATGGAAAAAACAAAAGATATTCCTTTGTTCATGGTGATCATTTTGATTATTTTCTTTATCAATGTATCAAGTTAGGTTTGCTGTCAGCCAGATTTACTTTACTCATGTCAGTTTGCTAAGGATATGTTTTAATAGCGTTAAATTCTTTTTCATTTAAATTCTTTGCTAATGCTAACTGACTGCTAAGTCTAAGGAGCTTGGAAAGAAAAGCGTCTGGACTTTCTCTGAGTTGCTTGGAGATGTTTCACCTCTCATCCGAGAAACTTTTTCAGTTCTAAGGTCAAATTTTGCCTCCTCGACGGGACAAGACTTGGCTGTCCATCTGCATCTAAAGGACAAAGGTCACTCTTTTGAGGACACCAGTGTTCACATTTTGGACAGAGAAGACAGATGGCTTGAAAGAGAAGCCATCTGTGTCCACTGTGAACGACCATCTTTGAACAGAGGCGGTGGCTTTCGACACCAAGTGTCTGTCATCTATAATCCAGTTTTGAGATCCCTTCCCAGATGCCTTAATGCCCACTCACATCCTGGGCCATCTGACCTCAGGAAATCACATGATAGGGTAGGGCTAGGTTTCACAATGAGCTCACCTGAAACCCTGGCTGATTGTGACCTACACCCATTTTCACACCTTGGCTCGTGAGGGACACTCCCACAGGGCTTAAATCTGGGCCTCTCCACCATTTGACCTTAGAACTGAAGAAGCTTCTCAGATGAGAGGTGAACCGTCTTCAAGCAAAGAAGTCCAGATGCTTTTCTTTGCAAGCTCCTTAAACTACGAACCTTCACAGACTGTTCAGAGAAAGTCATTGGTTACTTGTAATGCTGATCCTGGACGATCATCATTATGATGATTTAGGAACAACACTAGCACGGGATCATAATAGTCCAAGGTTGCATCAACGTGTTCATATTCTCATTTTATTACCAAGAAATCGAGACTCAGAGCAGACGATGGTTTTTAGCTGACCAGAGGAACCCAGTGTGGTCTTCTGCTGCTATACGGCATTTTCACCCAGAGAAGTTCAGATGATGGCATATTTCCTGAAATCTGGGAAAATCCCAGTAGATCAGCAGTTTCTGAAATACACCAACTGTGTGACATTTAGAGTTGCTGCCACAGAGTGTTGCTAATGAAGTGGCCCTGAGTGTATACTGTAAAATTTTACAGCTTTTTGTCTGAAAGCAGGTTTAGATATTTTAGCCATTTGGCTCCATTCACTAGTGTTTGAGGACTCATTAGTGCTGCAGGCTACAACGGCAGTGAGAATACTCATAAAACTGTAGGTTTGAGTAAAAATAACAGAGACTCACACTTTTTTGTTTGTTTTGGCAATATTTATTTCTATTTTCCCAAGAGCAACATATAGTTCAGGACAAATGAACGTTTGATAAAGCCAGCACAGCAGTTTGCAGAATGTATGATTCGAAATTGCACCATATTCAGTGAAATGATCTGCACTCTGAATACTGGGAGTTTTAACTGTTCTTATAAACAATATTTCTCATAAGCAAGAAACCAGGGTCTATTTTTTCCTTATATATTTGTTAAAGTCTACGTTAAATTTATTTCGCATACATCCCACAGAGTCAAGGGCCTTTGTGAAACAAACATCAGAAACGGTGACACTGTGGGCACCATGACACAAGCCAACACACCGTCTCAGACACGCGAACAGAACGACAGCGGGCAGCCGAGAAACGTCAGAGGAAAGCGCGAGGATACGTTGTCACTGCTACCAGAGGGCGAAGCGGAAGAGAAAGAGAGAAAAAGGTCGTACAGGCGCAGAGCAGAGAGGAGCTTTCAGAAAGACATGCTGAGGGACTACACATATAGATATAATACGCTACGTTCAGAGCTGCGACAGTCTTCAAGCAGAAAGACAGAGGATAGAGAAAGTCAGATCAAGCGCGGAGAGGAGTACAATGCTAGGCGAGGTTAGCATGCTGGCGGCACAAAGAAACTTTACAGGAAGCTCAAGACACAGAGATCACATGTAAAGGCTAGAGCGACAGCACTAATCTACAAGCTAAGCTATACATTGGACACTAAAGCTAATTACAGGAGCTACACAAACTGTATATATGTATATATAGAGAGAGAGATAGATATAAATAGATATATAGGAGACTGTATATCAAACAAGCTGGATAGGCAAGGCATCGCATGCATGTCGTGCAAAGGAAGCAAGTCTAGCAGCAGCAGCAAGAGAAACAAAGTGTCTGGCTTTCCGAGACTACCAAAGAGAGATTTTATTGTCGCTGTAATAAATCAGATGCTGTCTGTGTCACAGTGTGGAAGCCAATTTTGGTTTGGGGCGAAACAGAAAGTAAAAATTTGAAACTTTAGGCAACTCTCCGTTGAGATGTAAAACATTTAAAGGGGAAGCTTTACAATATCTACAAACTGAGAAAAAATTAAATCCTTTCATTTCTGGCAGACCCTCGATTCAGTGCACATTCAGACCAAAGAGCTTAAATTACATATCTTGAGTAGTAGAATTTTTTTTAAACATCAACTTATGGACAACCATCGGACATTGCACGTTATTTGATCATGTGTATACTCTAAAGTGCACAACCTCCCATTTGGAGGAAAACTAGACAATACTGAAAAATTCATACTAAGGCAACACACTTACAAACACACTAAGGTACACAGTTGGCACATACCGTCAAGTATCACTTGTGCACGAAAAACACGGGGCTTCAGAGTCAAAATGGCTTTGCATATTCATTGAAAATCCAAACACCCGAGTCTCTGAGTAAGACTTGGAAGTATTTCAAAGTAAAATCTATCAATTTCTTTAAAGCCAGTCCCTGAAACACATCTTTGAAATAGCTAGAAGTCACAAATCAAGTATCGAACATACATACATACATACACACAAGGAAAAAAGCCTTTTGGACAAACCGGATGAAAATACAGGTAATCTATATTGGAGATAGAGAAAATATGAAGAACTTTACCTCACAAATAGTCTCTGGTTAAATGTCTTATATACACGCATGTATACACAAAGATATGTACTTAGGACATCTTGAAATACTATTTACAGTCTATGATCAAAAGTGATTGTTCACTGACCGACCATGTTGAGCTATAATTGTGCTTTTCTAACTTGTTCTAATGAAAATGCTACAGAACCTCTGCCTGATAAATCAGGGTTCACATTCCAACTAACCCGCCTACGTTAAGCGTGCTTTTACTCCAGGTTTCTTTTTTTGTCCTTGTTTTTTGCAAACTACCATGGGTTTGGTCTGGAAACTTGATTATCATTTACTATTGATCCTTTTGATATTATGCAGGATACATATATGCGTATGTATATATATATAGATATATATATTGGACCCATACTCAAATATTGCTTGTGAATGCAGAAAGACAAAATCTCAGTTGCAATGCAAAGGGATGCGGCTCCTCCCAACAGTGATTTAGTGCAAGTAATGTCAGGTATACAGTAGCTGCAAATCAGGTTAAGATCCTATATCCCAACAATACCCCATTATTGCCCAATTCTTGGTTTCTTAAGATCCACAACCTTTCAGTAAGTGCTCATTCAAAAGCGTGACTACAAAAAGAAAATCTTTTCTTTCATATTTAAAGTTATAATCCTTAAGATTTCTGTCCTGGTTTGTTTGGCAGGCTAGCGGCAATTCGGTGCCACAAAGCTTTGGGAGCAGTGCCCAGAGATGGTACTGGAATTAAAGAACCTGATGGGGCGAAAAAAGGGGATATGACTTAAACTGCCACCTGGGCAATGCACCATGTACCCTGTAACATCCAAGTTCCAGTAGGTTCACTGCAACCAGCACTAAAAAGCAATTCATTTGTAACATTTTAAATAAAACAAAATATATAGGCCTTTTTTGCCAAACGTTGACATAGACTCTCTGTACAAGGAATATCCACAAAGTTAGATAACAGATCCATTCATAGTGAATCTTTAGTACTGCAAATTCCCTGTATATAAATGGCAGTGGGCATGCAGTGAAGCCAGGGCTATGATGCCCTTTGGGGCACCTTGGTAGCACTTCGCCTAAAGGATCAATTGGACATACTTCCCATATACTGTTGTGCAAAAGAAACAAGGCAAGGACTAAATTTCAACATGCTTCTTTGTATGTCTTCCCCTTTTCAAGTCTCAAAGATGTGAGTGGCAGGAAGGTAACCCTACGTATTTGGGGTATACCTCTACTGAGCAATGAATTTAATTTGGGAGCTGTATTGAAACATCAGGGTTGTGATCAAATAGTCAAACAATTACCTAATGTGTCCTCCTTTAAAATGAAAATGTCAAGCAGTCAAGAAGAATTCTAAGAGAATTTGAAGTAATTTACATTAGACTCATTGTGTTGTTTGGACTAAACTAATGTTCCCAACACAGCCTACATAAAGCAAACTGTAGACCCTTGGACATGTCTGGTCATGTGCACAGTTGGTGTCCTTTCCAAGAAGAGAAAAAAAGTCTACTCTACCCTAACTACTACCTTGGTGTGCTACTCAGTGCAAGGAAATGAATGAAATGAATACATGTATGTAATGGCCCCTGGAGGCAGCAGATTGGCTTTCAGCAGTTAGTCTGTCAAATATGCAATGAAAAAATAAGGTTGTTAGGTGAAATGCTTTGGAAAACAACTGGTACTACTACCACACATAGCAACAGTAACAGGACACAAATACAGTTGATGACTACTGCAGAAAATCTGAAATCTATTCAATGCAGTTCAATACACTGGAAACTTAAGGATTATAGCACAAGTGCCGATCTTCATTCTAACATATGGAGCAAAGCTAATTATACAGCAAGGATGGAAATGGATCCCATTTCGATGTATTCATGTAGCAAGTCAACAATGTCCAGCGACATGGGTTTTACAAGCCTTTATCGCCTAAACACATTAGAAAGAGAGTAAAAAAGTCTTAATAATCAATAAGCAGAGCAGCATCATGAGCTGCAGGTTGAACTGTCAAAGGCAGAGGTGATGGGTGGTGAACTGGCTTGATTGTAAATGCTTTGAACTGCTCTGTTTTCACGTTTCCATCATGCAGTCTGCTCTGGCTGGGTTATGTCTTTAACATGTGCTGGCACTGCGTAACAACACCAGGTAAGAGAAGGAGTTCTGCCCTGCTTTGAGTGTAATGTGCAGATGTAAAGGCAGTTGATTAAGCTGAGGTAAGGTGAAGTGCTATTTTTGTTTTAAACGAGAAGTTTAAAATGCTTTAAAGTTACAATAGAACACAACCACGTTTGGCACTTAACAACGGACTCGGCAAATGAGAAATGATTGAGAAATAAACTCTTTCTCATCGACTTATTGCACAAGCATTTCATATCACAAAAATTACATATAAAGTTACGTCACTTACACTACTCTGGGATCTACTACACTACAGGAGAAGCAGACAGAAGCACTTTTACATAGCTTTGGACCAAGTCAGCCCACGGCAAAGCTACAATACGTAATATATGGATATATCTGCAGATCTTTTTTCTCAAATATACTCTTAAATATGAGACTTTGGAGGAAAGATTGAGAGAAAAGAAAATAAGTTTACCAGTACATTCACGACAAACAATTCATCCGTCAAGGGGAAAAGTACAAGAGGATTTGGAGAGATGTGTCTTATAGATCCTGGCCAAGTCGTTCAATCTCCTCAATAAGAAAGTCGATGTCCTCAAAGGTAGCAGCAGGATTTGAGATCACCATGCGAAAGAAGTTGACCTTGTCCCCTTGTGGCTGGTAGCTCACCATAGTTGTCCCGTACTCCATCATTCTGGCTTTTATGACGGGAGCCACCTGACAACATGCAACAAATACAGCATGAATTGCTGTTCCTTCAGGAAGAGAAAATAAAATATGTGAAAGATACACAGAAGGTCAGGGCAGAGACAAAATGGGCCATTGGGCGCAAATGAAAAAGTCTCCCAACCGTACCTCACAAACATGGTGAGCTATACAGCTAGATGCTTTGTAAGGTTAACCATGTTAACAAAGAATAGGTAAGCAGGTAAGCATCCTGTGAATTCACAGCGTTACGTGTCTTACCTCCTGCGTGCTCTAAGCAAGAAACACCCAGACCAGCACACAGTATTTTCAATAAATAGAGCGGGCCTGAAGCGGACTGTCCTCGATTTAGTGTTAAATGTGAGAAAGGATATCCTCAGACTATATCCTGACCTTGTGTTTGTTTTGAGTTTGTTTATGGTCATTTTGTGTCCTTCTTCTATCTACGTCAAATCATACTCATTTTGTGCAGATTACTACAGCAGTTTATTAATTTTCTAACGAGGCTGAAGGGGAAATAAAACTAAATGCAAAACACAGGAGACAAACAACCACAAAACAAAAACAGGAAATATATTCAAATAAGGACAAACAGAACTCGAGTGAACTTAACAGAAGAGATGGAACGAGATGAGGAGATGAAGGGAAATACCAACGAGGCAAATAAAGCTGCAATAATGCATACAGTAAACAGAACTCAAATATAATGACACCTAAAGGCTAAAAGTGCTCAAGAGCAAAACAAAACCTAAACAAAACTAAAAAAAAGAAACACAAAACAATTAAAGAACAAGAATTCAGCAAACCCTGCACGACTGTAGGATCTTGACATTTTCTCATAAATTTTGTCTGCATATAATAAAAGTCATCACTGTTTACTTGCATTTTTAAAATTTTCAAATAAAAATGTAGGAAAACAATATTTTATTCTCAGTACTTTAAATGATTTGATTGCAGAACTACTTTTTTTCACATATCACATATCCCATTTTATTAGCATTTAGTTCGTGTTTTTACATTTTACATGGTTGTTAACTGTCGTCTAACTCAAATTGCAGGAACAGTTTGGGAGAGTATTGCCTGACTACTTCTCTTTCTGTGTAATCGGATCTAAATGGGTGCTTGTTTGTTTATACAAGTCAAAGTTCTTCCCAGGTTCATCAGACCTACAGACCATGTAGGTCATTTACCCCCCATCGATCTGACAGCTAAATGTAACAGCAGCTGGGTGCACAGCCCCATGACTGCTGCTCCTGCCATGCTGAGAGGTTATCTCTAAGAGCGAAGCCAGGGGTGATGCTCATTTATTTTGTACTCAGCAGAGTCACGATGCTGGTGTAGATTCTTTGCAGTGATGAGCGGCGACAGATTCAATTTCATGTCTGAAACTCTCAGTGCTCGTTTTGACCGACGCTCGGCCTGTTAGATGGCTCACTGAGAGAAAACTCCTCTGCGTCTGTGTCTCTGGAATATCATTTTTAGGGCTTGGTTGGTTAGAGGATTTGTATAAAAAGGTTTCGTCGTGACCAACTTCAGGATATGCAGATGAGATCCAGCAAGTTCAAGTGACAGTTTGAGTGCAGCTTTAGCTTAAGGGCTTAAGTTAACCGTGGCTCATATGACCCAGAATAATCGTGCAAGAATTTTAATAAGTCTGTGGGTATTACCAAAACAGGCTTTAACACTCAGCTAACTCGAGGAAGTTGGCTTCAGTTTCAGATTACTGCCTGCTAGATTAGTTAGTTGTTTCCATACAGCTCTCATCACATAATCAGTCATTTCTTTCCTAATGTCTTGCAGGTGTCTCACTGCAGTTGGCGTGCTTGCTGCAAAATAATTTACTGTGTGCTGATTTCCCTCAAATCAATCTTTTAACAGTTCCTCCCATTCTCCTCATCCATTAGAGGATGTCATTAAGACACGTGGAAACTGATGAGGGCTCCTTCAGTTCTCAGCTCTTCCTCAAAGTGCTAATCTGGCAGCATTACATCACCCCTCAGGCTCAGAGTCAGAGTGTGGAAAAGCTGTCCAGTCAGTCTGTCTACTCGGTGAAGCATGACCATGGTGTTTTTTCAAGTAATTTTTCAAAGAAAACAAAGGGAAACATCTGCATTTGCAGAGCAATGATGAAGCTGGTAACGATTTCTAGTCAACGGGAAGAGAGAGAAGAGAGAGAAGTGGTCTTTGTATAGCAGACATGAACGCCATCTGTTTGTCCTGATTGTCAATTATGAGGCCCCTGCTGCTGTGGTATCCTCTGAATGGCCAGCACATTAGCCAGCTGAAAAGCCTCACTTCTTTTTAACCCGTACTCTGTGTCCTGTTTAAGACCGCTGCCATTTTTTTCTCCTCATGTGCAGGGCAAAGTATTATTTTAATCCTGAGTATAAGCTGCCCCTAATTAGAAAGATGTGTGATAGTCGAGCTGGATATGAATGACGGGGCTCGTGAAAGTTGTGTTGGGGAGATACTACAGTGAGACTTCTTATCTGAGAGTACCCACCTTGTGCAGGTGTTTCTTTCTCTCCTCTTTGTCCTCCATGTAGCGGATGCCAGGCGGCAGGTACCAGAAGCAGACGTTGGTGTGCTGAGGCTGAGGGGACACACAGACGACAAGATATCAGAGGAATAAACTGAGGAAAAACAAACAGCGACTGAGTGCAGTTGTGTAAAAATAAAAATAATAAAAATGCTGATTTATCTTGGCGTTCACGAGAGTAATGATTACTCATAAGCCCATTAAATTTTAGAGCAGGTCTTGGTGTGCACATCTTTAAAACTTCAAAATGACCCTGGTGTAGAATATGTTCTACTTTTTTATGTAATGGCGAATTATGAATTTAATTATATATGACAAAGTAAAAAAAATATAGTAGGCAGGGCCAGACAGCAGAGGTGATATAATTTAGCACTAACCAATTCTGAAAATTAAGGATTCAACATGGATGAGGCGGCTATGTCCATCTTTTATATACAGTCTGTGTGCGTATTACATGTACCTACACCTTTATACACGCAGTTTAAACATGGTATACAGCCGTTTTGTAGAATTCAAAGCTATTCATGCCTAAAATCCTGCAGAAATCTTATGACATTAAAATGCTTGTATCCTAAGCCAAACTGATTTTGAATGAAAATGCTGATTTGCATCCCAGAGCAACAATCCAATATGAGTTCACAGCATCGGACAGGTAGCGTGCCTTCTGTCACTAGATGTCTGAAAGCTCCTCACAGTGCTATTTTCTGGCACCCGAATCCCTGCAAGAACTCCCCGCCTGCCTGTCTGCATAAGAGCGGAAGGGCATTCATTACCAACAGCTGACTAACCATGCACACCAGCCTCATTTATACAGCTGGGCTGGTTTGGCTGTAGTATATTCAACATCAGATTGATGTAATGGCTCAATGGAAGGCACAGACAAGTGAGCACCTGGGCCATTGCCCAGAGGACTTGGCTTTTTCTCATCCCCCTCTGGGTTATGATGCTCATAGCCTTTTTGGGGCTCAGCAGGAAAACAATAAGGCTTGAAACATTAAAGAGCTTTCATAATAAATTACCCCATGTGTCCAAGCACCCCTTTCATAAGAGAGTTTTCTTCATACCCACATATGTTTGTGTTGTACTTCAGTTTAGTGCAGGATATTTCAGACACCACGCTATTCATATGCATATGAGCAATTATGGGCCGTTATGCTATTCATTAAACATAATAGCAGCACATTACACTGGCATCTGGAGGTAAAAATGGCATTCATCCAACTCAAAGCCAGAACACTCTGCATGGAAATCAAGTCAGCAATAATGACACTGAGGAAAAAGGAGCGACATGGGCTAATGTCAGCTACTTTTCCATGATTGTGTGACTGCAGATGAATTATCCTTTAGAGAGAGTGAAAGATGAATGTGAACATACTTTGCCATCAAAGACCATCTCGTATCCTTCCCTGTCTTTAATCTTGTTGTAGAGGTACTCGGACAGCTCCAGACACTTGTCAATCTGAGCCTCGAACCCAATGGTGCCCTGTCAAAGAAAAGATGTTTATCTGTAATTGCTCAAACTCCACAGCAGTATATAAATTTATTATATGGTATAGAGAACATTTGGCTTTGGGCTTCATCAGGGTCAATCTAATACGTGTTACATATGCAGCCAAATGCATTTTAGCCAATGAGGGACCAACAAGGATAGGTTGAATATTTGACCATGTGATTTAAATCTGGTCATCTGGTCCCTGGAAATGGGGCGTGTCCAGCAGAAAACACACAGGTTTTCTGCTGGTGTTTTCCCCCCACCTGATGTCACATATCCACGACACAAGACACTTTCAAACAATAAATAAATACTGAATTAATATATATTAGTATATAGATTAAAGTATAAAAGCAATTTTAAAATGACAACAAACAAATAAAAGACATTTAGAAGTTGCTGTAGGATCTCAGAGTTTGTCCTCTTCTCTGAAGTTAAATTCAGTTTCCGTCATTTAATTTTTTTGACATCCATAATTCAAAATTTCAGGTTTTTATTTTTAGTTTTGACTTAATAACTCACAAAGTTTTTCTCTGAGTTTTGACACATTTTCTTAGAAGGGTGAATGACTGAAATTTTGAGAAGCTTTCATATATAATCTATGCATAAGCAATTAAGAAAAAAAATGCATTAATATAATATAGCAGAGCCAAAACGAAGATGAAAAGTGAAACAAGTGGAAGCAGCTTAATTAACTGAAAAGAGAGAAAGCATTTGCAACAGTCTGACAACAGCTGGATTAGCTTAATGACAGCCAGCATCAGCTGATGGTTCATCTGATACTCTTCTAACCATTAGTCTGACAAATCTTGCACAAGATGCACTTTTTAAGACAGTTTAACATTCTTAAATCTGCAAGCTGCTTTGCAACACATCTGGATTCACAGCTCTTCCTTTTCTAGCTGTGTCTGACTTAACAGTACAGCTGTTGTTATTTATTTCTGCTCTGTAGCAGCATGCCATCACTTTATCAATCAAAGGTGAGGTCTTGCTGCTGCTCTCCCTGCGTCTAGCTTTCCATGTAACGATGCAGAAGGCCAAGGAGGTCCCAGAACAGACCCATGCTGCCAGATATATACATTTTTGCAGATGGTACACCAATCTTCATTGATTATAGTGTTCTAGCATATTATTATTATTTATACCCTATTAATAGCTGCTTACAATCATCAAACTTTATATTTATATTTATATTACCTTAGCTCTCCACATGAGCCACAGCTTGAAGATGTCCACATGACGTCCACACTGCAGCGCCTTGTCTCCGGTGTCATAAGAAAGATCGTAGTGTTTGTCCTGCTGGAATAGGTAGCAGGCGTGCATCTGGTTGCAGTTCTGCATAAGACCCTGTGAAGTGAGAGCCAGAGCATTTACAGAATCACCTCAATAAACAAAAGCAGGAACACACAGCATGGGGCTGAGAATTTGAGGCCTACCTCCTCTCTGACCAGCAGGGCAGAACACTGCAGAGGGACGGACATCATTTTGTGTGGATTCCATGTGACTGAATTGGCCCTGCAGTTTAAAAAAACCCAAAAAGAACCAACCATCATTCAACGTTATATCAAATGCTCATTAGCTTGTAATATTTGCCCATTTGGGGCCAAACCGCATAAAACAGTTACTTGCCTCTCAACTCCGTCCAGCTTCCACCTGTGTCTCCTGGACATGAGCAGACTTCCTCCCCATGCTCCCTGAAACACGAAGAGATGAAAGACATTAGCATCCACATTTAATAAACCATCCATGTATAAAACTGATGGTGAAATCCTGACGCGTCTTAAGAAAAATGAACTGTCTCAGTCTTTCCACAATACAAAGAAGTACTGCTGTAGTAAATAAAAAAACCTCAGCACTGCTCCTTGTGGTTAAACTTTCAAAAATTAAGTCTGAGCACAAAATGACAGACATCATACTGGCAGCTCATTACCCGAACTTTGTGCCATAAGTTTAAAAAAAATAATTGCTGTTTTAATTAATACAAAATGTTTTTTTTACTGTAAAAAAAATTTCTATCCGATTTCCTGTCATTTAATGGTTTGTGTACTACTGACTTCATCCACTCACACAGTAAATACTCCAACATGTATGCCAAGCCTCTCTGCATTTTTCCTATTTTGCAAAGCCACCTACAATGCCTGATTAGACACCTGGGTGGGCCAATTTTGGCCCCCTGGCCACATGTTTAACACTCCAGCACTAAAGCCTTTGATTTCTGTAGAAGTTCTGCCAACTAGCCAAACCTCATTTAATATTTAAGCTTTAAAAACACAACAGGGACTATTTTTGTGACACACACACACACACACAGTAGTAGTATTAGTACACGTTAATATCACTGTTTTGTCCATGAATATATACACTGCATCTGTTCAAGTGCTTCCTAATGAATATATCTAATCAGTCAATCACATGACAACATCTGAGTGATGTGGTCATGGACACTGACATGGTCAAGACGACCTGCTGAAGCTCAAACTGAGCATCAAAATGGGGACGAAAGGTGATTTAACTGATGTGGGATGGTTGTTGGAGTCAGACTCAGTAATTCAGAAACTGCTGTTTTATCAGGATTTTCTTACACAACCATTTCAAAGGTTTAAAGAGAATGGCCTGAAAAAGCAAAAATATCCGGTGTCAGAGGTCTTAACGGAATGGCCACACTGCAGATACGAAGGCAAGAGTAACTCTAATAATTATTCGTTATAACCAAAGTATGAAGCAGAGCATCTCTGAATGCACAACTTTGACTTTTTGTCACCAGATCTCAATCTAATAGGGACCTCTGGGATGGAGTGAAATGGGAAATTAGCCGCATGGATGTCGAGACAACAAATCTGCAGCAACTGTGCAATGGTGTGATGTCAAAAGGGACCAACACCCCTGAGGAGCGTGTCCAGCACCTCGCTAAATCTATGTTTGGAAGAATTAAGGCAGACCTGATGGCAAAAAGGGGGCCAAAGGTGTACCACATAAAGTGCATTAATAAGTGAGTATATGTCTTTCTGGGAGCTGTAGCTAGAAAATTTAGCAGATAAACCAATGAAAATGATTAACAATCACAATGTGTGTGTGTGCGTGCGTGCGTGCGTGCTTTTTTTTACCCATCTCAGCTAGTTGAGGGATGACAGACAAGGCCATTTATTGCTCTTAATAGAGGTGTCCCCCTGTCAGGACTAAATCACTTTCATTAAGAGATAGAGTTCCTTCAGTGAGACGGCCCATGATGGTAAAGTCAGGGGAGGAGATGATTTACAGCCTCTGTTCCAGTTTTTCTAATCTCCAGTGTTAGATAGGAAATGGCGCGCTCTCTATCTGGGTCAACCGCAAGCAGTTAGAGGCGAGACAGACATAATAGATTTGTCAAACTCAGAGGTGAGCTCTTTGCTTCTGTGTATGCCTCCATTAAAATCCCTCTTGTGCACAAACACTCCAAAAATCCCACATGTGAAAGGTCAATATGACACTTTAAATGAATCAGGAAGCTTTACTCACATCCACGTGCATCCAGATGTTGTACTTTTTGCAAATGTCAGAAATGGCAATGAGGGGGTCAAAAGCTCCGTACACTGTTGTCCCAGCAGTCGCACTTACGAAGAAAGGTACAAAACCCTGTACAAGAGCAACCAAAATACTGCATATGAGGCCGTTATGTTGTTACAATATGTTCCCAAATTTCCCTCATCATCTCTGCAGTTTCAGTCGAGCGCACCCCATAAAATCAAAACTGTATGAAGTCATATCTGTCTATTTATAGCAGGGTAATAAATGTACATCATCTTACCTTCTGTTTTGCCTCCAGTATTCGCCTCTCAAGGTCAGCTGGGATCAATTTACCGCTGCAAAGGGAAAACAAGCTTTAGTTGGCTTTAAAGTTGTTTGTCATACTGTCAGTGGGCAAAGAAGGCCTCTACCTTAAAAACAAAAGGCAACACAGGAACAGAAATACAGAAAATATAAGTGCAAGTATTGCATTTGAAATTCTACTTAAAGGGACAGGACAGCGTCGGCACCAGAGCACATGGAGTGGATGGGAAACTAACTTTGACAGGGAGGCATGAGACTTGACTTACTCTGGTATTTAACCTAATAATTAACACTGGCGTGATTGTTACTACAACATTTGAGGTATTAAACTTTTTTATTGCCAAATTTTATTGCTTAATTTTACTTTTAGTTCTAAATGCCAGTAGAATTCAGCTTAGGGGGCACAGTGACCTTTATGGATGGACTTGGACCCCCCAGAGCCCGTCCATAATGCTCACACTGCGACTATACAAGCCAAAGTCCACCCGCTCATCCATTTTCTTCCAGGCACGCTGTAAACATTAATGTCACCTCTCTTGACTTTAATGTTTAATGTTAGCTACTGCTTCCGTTGGTTGGGGAATGTGAGCAACGGAAACAGTTTTGTCGGTTATTCGGTTGACCTATTCACGATTACTTGAAAGAGACAATGCTGATACTCTGTTTGATGCTCTTAACGCCTCGAGGAGAGTTCCATCAGATTCAAGAGGTAGACATCTCTCCAAAACTGAGCACAAAACAGATAAGATGGATAAAGTGAAACACAGATGAGAGGGAGAAAACAATATAAATGTAATTTTGGGAGGAACTGTCCCTTTAAGTACAACTATAAGCAGTAATATATAAAGGATTTCATATCATATTATAAGGTTACAAATAGTCGTGAGTCATTGTTAAGTATTGTAGTTACACATCATTGAGTGTTTTCCAGTCTAGGGTTTGGACTTCTTTTAAAGGGTCACAAGATGAAATATAAATTTGAATCCTAAGCTGAACAGGAGAGACACATTTTTACTGTTACTTGTGAACATTATCAGGTCTTTAGGCCTTATTGGTTTGGATAAAACCAGTTTGTGAAGATTAGAAGGCTGTAGTGTTTCTCCACAATAATACAATAATAACTGTTTCTATATCGAGTGTTTTTAACATCAAAAACAATGAATATGCCTCATGGTTTAACTGAAGTATGATGCACGACTGAAGCCAGTTTTACCTTTGATCTGCTTTGATGCAGATCACGCTTTCGGTCCCAATGCCGAGAGCTGCTGCACCTTTTTTGATTGAAAAATGGCTCTAAGAGTTGAAGATAAGGGGGGGAAAAAAGATAATGAGTGACCGGATCCGTAAATATGTACCTCTTATGACAGATTTGTTTGTAATTTCATTGCTTTTTTCCTCACAGCATCTTTCAGCTGTCTTTAAAGATGAAGGTGACATGCCCACCAGTCACCTCGTGTCCTTCTGCATGCGACGTGCATAATGTCAGCTTTTTATCAGCAGCGGTGGAGTTAAAGTGACATGTAGTCACACATCAAGCACAGCCACAGTTACCATGAGATCTTTTTTGTGTTATTCTAGCAGCTGAAAGATACATTTTTTGACATTTGACTTAAAGAAATGTCCAAATAGTGTTCAGTGTTCACCGTTTGAGCCAAGCAGACATACACTGACGATGCCGTGAGGAATCGGATTTTAAACACGGATGCCTACATGTTCGGATGTGAAGGCCACCAGTCTGGGAACGGATGACATTCCCTTCTCTTTCACCTCAGGGAACATCTTGAAGCGGGCCAGCAGCATGGCGTACATGTTAGAAATAGCACCACCTGGAGGACAGACAGGATTGAGTTAGGGACGTGTCTCCAGGGAGTGATGCAGGGTTTCTAAACGATTGCTCCCTTATTCTCAAGGAGCTGCCACAGTAGATAGCTCTGCATGTTTACTGACACAACCCCAAAGGAATCTGTCTTCTCCTTGGATTGAACCACAAATCTTTTGCTTGTTAGGTAAATGTGTAAGCCAATAAACTACTGATAAAAAAAATTAGGCTGCTACATTGTTTCAAGATGTCCATGTTCATGTAAAACAAACTTTTGTTCATCAAGAGCATATCAAGAAATGACAAAGCATCCAAAATTGCATCTCGCTGTCCACAATGTCACAGCCAATCACAGGCTTTGTCAGTAAATTCTCCGATGATTGCCTCTCATTATGAAGTGCATGGGAGAAATTAAAGATTGAGGTGGGTGAGGGGGAGGGGGCTTAAACTGAAAATTATTTTATGCTAATTGGCTTTGAAACACGTTCCATTTATATCATCAAAATGCAAATTGACACGTTACAACACACACACACACACACACACACACACACACACACACATGCAGCCAGTTCCATCTCCAGTCAAACAGAGGGGTGTCAGAGCGCTCTGCGCCACCTGCCATGCAAACATACCAGGAGAAAAAATGCCATCTCCTCGCCCATCCGGCCAGCCAATGATCTCCCTCATCTTCTTCAGAGTGACGTACTCCAGCAGCACAAAGACAGGAGCTACCTCATAGGTGAACCTGCACGTTACACAAGACGCATCACATGGCGCTCGTTACATGAACACGGTGCCATCGTGACTCATCAACAAATAAAAAGCTGCCATTAAACTGACATTATTTTTTAAAAATCTGAAGTTTGGACGTTTCAGGAAAGGAGGGTTGTCGTTGGCCTGTGCAGAGGTTCATTTAAAAAATGCTCAGATTCTGAGGTTGTCTGGAGGTTTCTGGCTTCACTTTTGAAGAAGTGCAGAATTACTGTCAATCGTGTGCACACATTTTAACAGCTCTGATGCATTCTCAAGTGTTTTCCATTTATATAGAAACACTTAAATGCACATGAAAATATTTTTTCAAGCCAAACACCCAAAATTTTACTGACAAAATGCACTCCTTTAATATTTTGAACTCCCACATTTTCATCATCCTGCTCCTATTTAAAACGTGCATCTCTGTTGTGTGCTCCCTAATATTTCTATATATATTTCTAAATATATTTTTGCATTAAGATATTGGCTGTATTCATTTGAACCTCCCTCCACTGTAAACAGCAGGTTTACTTTTCATTTCCTCACAGTTGCCAAAAGAGTTTATCTCCCCCAAAACACACATGTGAAATTAGCTCCAGATTAGTCTGAATTTAATTTCAGAGCTAATTTTCTCCTCTTGAATCCCCAGGAGGATCAGAGGTGAAGGGGGGGCGGGGTAAAAGGCTGAGGGGGAAGAGGGGGGAGCCTTGTGGGTGCAAGGAGGGGGCTGAGGGGTGGGGGCCTGGCTTTCATTTCACCCCTTTTCATTTGCCATGACTGTGTGTGTGTGTGTGTGTGTGTGTGTGTGTGTGTGTGGTGGTGGGGAGGCGCGCTATCAGGCCATGCAGACGCAGAGCAGACTGCACGCGGATGGTCCGGAAATGGAATCCATTGTCATTATCGTTATCACCGCTTAAAATCGCGATGAAGCAGGCCACATACTTACATATTGGTGTTGGCGGTGGATGTTAGCCAATCGGCTGCAAGTCCGACCATGTCTAATCCCGTGGAGAGCTGATTGAAGTACCTGGGGTGGGCTGAAGGGAAAGGAGCAGAGGATCGAGAAGGCAAAGAGGAGGAGTGTGAGATGGCTGCAATTTTAAGGTTTTCCTTAGCGAGCAGAAGCTGTCATCTTCTGAGCGCTTTAATTGCGGGTTAGAATTGTAGCTGCAGAGTCAACTAAAAAAAACCCCACCTGAATGAAAACACCAAATGATGAGAACATTTGGTGTAATGTAAAAGGTAAACACACAAACCATGCTACGGCACTGACACGTGATTAGATCTCAGTGTGCGTCATAAACACGGGCGTTAAAATAAAGAGTAATTTATGGGGGTGATCAAGCAAAAAAAGAAAGAAAGAAAGAAAGAAAGAAAGAAAGAAAGAAAGAAAGAAAGAAAGAAAAAAGACAAAGGAAGGAAGATATAACTGTACTTATAAATCTGGTGCAAGTCCTTCTCAACACCATATAATTCCTAAATAATAATAATAAACATTTTTCTCGTAGCAGAGGAAAATTGCTGATAAATGGTTAAAATAAATGATTGAAATCCTCACATCTTTGCTCATATCCGCATTACAGTGTGATTTTAATTGTTTTTAAGGTTGTTAAATATTCATCACCACCATAAACTATTTTTTCAGTTTTTCTCTGTCTTTTTTTTGGAGGCTGAAATCTGTCCTGTGGCGTTGCTGTAAATCCCCCCCTGCGTGTGTCACTCAGGGGAGAATAATGGACTTGGCCTATGAAGCCTGGTTATTAGCCTATTATCTCCTACTTGGTGAACCAGATTTACTGCGTCACTGCATTTATCGGTCTGGTGGTCAGGAGGAGGAAAAGGAGGACAACTGTGTTGATGCTTTATAGGCATCATTTATCATTTTATTTATTTATTTATTAAACCCGGAACACGTTAAAGACGTTTTCTTTGTTTGCCTCTCTCTTTCCGGGTCGGTTTTTTAAGCTTACCGCTTTCGTGTTTCCAGTTTAGTTTTGCAGTAACTCGAGTTTTAAATAATTTGTAGGGTGTAACATAATTTTCACAGTGGCTCTCTGTAGTTTATATAGCTTTTCTTTTTATTTTATTGTAAACGTGTTTTTAATTTGCCATTTATATGCGTGAATATTGGAATTTTGGCAGATTTCACACAAAGATGAGCGAAAGGCCGGGATTCAGGCCTGCGCGTGATGATACAGCCTAGGGGGGAATTTTTTCCAACACTCCGAAGCATCTATTTTTTTTAAATAAACATATATGTATATTAAAAAGTGAATTTATTGATTTGCATGCATGCAATAAAATCATACCCAGGCCTACCTGTTTTGATGGCGTATTTCAATGTAGCGCGACAGCTGATCAAGATGTCGTCCAGAGTCGCAGGTTCGTCCTGCAGCTCCCAGTTGTTCATCTGAAGCAGCTCGTTCGGATAATGAAAATCAATAACTTTCGTTTCCCGGTCGAAAGACTCCACTATGTAGGCCAGTAAAATATCCACAACTTCCTGCAGGAAGGTCATCGTTTTGGTATCACCGTCCGTGGCCGGTAACAGGTCTGCGAGAGGGGGGGGTGGATTACAGTGGAGACATTTTGTGATTTTTATTTGAGGACGGAGGAATGTGTGCAAAAAAATGCTCCCACGCAATATTAAGATTCATATTTACACGAGTCAAAGTTTTATTTATTTTTTTGTCTTTGAATTTTTCCTCCATACAAACAAATAAACATTTCATATTGTTTCCACGTCCGAACACTGATTCTGCTTTATACGAAAATCTCGTGTTTTGCGCTCAACACCTCAAAACACACGATTCTGGTGAAGGTGACCTCTCGGAAATAGCCCCTCTCTGAGGAGAACAGACCAACATAACTCCTGTTTCAGAATGTGGTGAAAAAATGAAAATGATGGACAAAACTATTCATCCAATACACATGTGTTATTTTATAAATTGAGATTAAAGCGGATAACTTCAGCCAAACATTTCTCAGGAGTTTGTGCGATCAGATGCAAATATTTGAGAAGCATTTTGAGATTATTTCCTTTTATAGTTAAGACGATTATATACAAATATTGCATATAAACAATGTCTATTTTCTAGCCTACTTCGCACAGTGAAAACTGCTCAATGTAAAGCCAAGTCTGGACTCGGGGGCGAAAATAAATCTTAAAATTAATCCAGCTTCACAGTGCACTTTCGTACCTGTTGAATAGAGGTCGGAGAAGCCCACAGCAGCTTTGGTGCAGTTGCAGGATTTGTTGCAGCCGCAGGTTCCTGCAGCCGTCTCTGGCGGCTGCTTGGCGCCCGGCTCGGCGGCTTTCTCCACCTCCCCGACATTTAGCAGCGCTTTGGAAACCCACAAAAAATAGCATCGAAATATATATTTTTATTACTCTAGGGCCAGACAGTTATGATGGAAATAGCTGGCACGTTTGCCTAAAAATAGCTTCCCCTCCGTCTCCACCCCCACCCCCGCTCCTTCCCCAACATACCACATAATTTCGATCCAATTCCTCCGGATAATTTCTGGGCCGCTGCTTGGCACCAAGCCCTGGCTGAAAGAGAGAAGTGGGATAAATCAGATAAGGGATGTGCTGGCTTCAGCTTCAGTCCAAGTTTAGGGAAACACAAAAGGCGCCATGCAACTTGGAATAAAACAGCTCTTTAGATACACGGAAAATGTCTCATGTGGAGAAAAAGAAGAAAGAAAGAAGCAAAAAAAAAAAAAAAAAGAAAGCAGGATTGTTGCCTATTATAAGGCCTGTCTGGTGGTTCGGTGAATGCAGGGCACTGGCTTGAGACAACGCTCAGGAATTACTGCGCCCGGTCCATCAGGATGTGGTTTGAAGACAAAAAGCCACTCACGCGTACTCGGGCTCTGACTCCCGGTATTGGCCCCGGCATTATCTCCGCCAAGAGACCAGAACCCGTGTGATGCCATTGTTGCCGGTAGTTAGGAGCTGCAGGAGGCGCGGAGACCGACAGAGCCCATCCACACGCGACGACCGGGAGCTGTTCAGAGCCGATGTGGTGCTGAATCTGACCAGACCTTTCAGACTGCTTGAAATCCAGCCGTGCATCCGACAGACGCTTTAATTCGCTGGAAAGACACTACAAATAAACCGACCCTCGTAAGTGCGTGTGTGAGCGTGGGGTGGGTAAAAAAAAAAAAAAGAAATCACAAAAGGCGTCCTCGCTTCCTCCTTTGCAGGCGTCCACAGGTGCACGAAGCATGAAGCGCCGTGTCCAGAAAGAAATCCGCAAACACTTGACCGTCGCAGAGCAGCCACGCTCTTTACTTAATAGGGGGAAAAATGCAATACAGCGCAAGATAGTTTGCGCAAGTTCCGGATGTAGTGAAATGTCTTTTGATGCAAAGCTGCTACATTATATAAAAAATGACTCAGAGAAAAACAATAAGCAAAAAGAAAATGGTGATGAAAATGGTGGAGGGGGAAAAAGCAGCTATGAGGCTACAGCTGCTGGTAAATATGCGGCGCACAAGCCATGCCTAATTGCAGCCAACCTAAATTTCACGTCACTAAAGCAATCCCGTGGTGATTCACTTCAGGTCATGACGAGCCGCGCTGCGTCGTGCGTCGTGACTCCATACATCCCCGACATTTTTGGCCCCCTGCGCACAGAACTTACCCTCCATACAGACACTGAACGCCAACTAATTCATCTGCCCAGCAATCGCAGACCTATTTTTTCAGACCTCTAATTGCCCGCCTCCGGTGGAGGAGACAGCGGGGCGGAGAGGGGACTCGGTTCAAATGCACAGAGTGTTCGTGGGTCCCTCCTCTCTCCGCTCACTCCAGGGGCGCGTTACTCCGACAATATTTATTACCGAGAGAGGGGCTTGCTTTACTTTCTTTACTCACAAAGTGTTTTTTTTTTGTCTGATTTTGAGACACCTCCCTCCACCCACCCCATCCAAAATAAAGTTAAGCCGTTAAATCTGTAGTTTAACTGCGTCAAAATATCCGGATACAAGGAGGAAAACAAATGGGAATAGTTAAAGACAACATTAACTCTGTTTTTCTTTGCTCTGGTATTGTGTTGTGAAGCAGTGTGTGTTTGTCTGCAAAGGTGCTACAGAAATAACATTTTATGTTACTTACAATATCTAGTTACAAATCACCACGTGGAACTCCAACACTGTCACCTTCTGTCTCCACGAATTAGTGTAAATTAACCCTGCAGGCATCAAAGCGACACTGAGCCCCATCTGCAGTGATTTATAAATGCACTGGTCAACAGTTATCTAATACCCAAAAAGCCTCATTAACATAAACTGAACCCTTTAAAAAAAAAAAAAAAAAAAAAAATATATATATATACACACACACACACACACACACACACACACACACACACACACTCAGTGTGTTATGAGATCACTCTATTGTGCCATTTCCGAGTTTTTTTTCTTTGTTCAAACTTGGTGTAACATTTTGTAATATTTCTTTATTTTAAATAATTTGTCTGTGAATCCTGTGTGTGAAGGAAGCTGTAACAGTTTTTCTTCCGTAGTCTGCATTTTGTCAGTATTTCTTCAGCCCTACGTGTTTTTATGCCACTGTGCACTGTGTGCAGTCAGCATGTAGCTGGGGATTCACTAACAGCCCCCAAGGGGGGCTTCTCTTTCAAAAATGTCACATAAAGGTCAGAGGTTGAATCTGGCATCAATATTCAAATAAATACATAAATAAAAAACATTCTGTCCTTCTTACTTTTCCACCAAATATTCACAAGAATCAAAGGCTGTCATTTGAGTGAATGCTATTTCAAATGTAGTGATTATTGCGCACAAAGCAACAATAACGCGGGATGGAGGATAATGCGAGGAATTGATGTACTTTATACACACAGGCAATGAAACACTGAATGTCTTTGCATTTTTCCTTCTACGTTATTCATTTTGCACGGTTATGAAAAGTTTGCGATTTCGGCTAATTTGAGAGCAGCGAACTAAAAATAATGAAATGGGACGAGGAATTTAATATATTTTTTTGTTTAAGTGAACAAACTGAACATTTGAGCAGATAAAATAATGTACATTCTTCACAATATGAAGCTGATTAGACTTCGGAATGACTTGAAATGCAAAGTTTTAAGAGCACAACCTGCAAATTTTTTGAAAGAAAATAAAGATATCGAAGAAAAAACATTGGAAATACAGAATACCAGTAACTAAACTGTTGGTCTCATGAATAAAACCTTATTTTACAGCAAGTTTAAAAGTATGACATCTTGTTATTTACATTGACTGTGCTCTGTGTTCACTGTATGCATGGAAATCAATACAGTCTGTCCAGTTAAGTCCAGAGGAGTTTCATTTCCTACCCAAACTGTTGTACAATGTGTCTGAAGATCAATAAAATAAATGAAACATGTGCTGTGGTTAGCAGGACACCAGAACAAACTGCCACATGGTGCGATCAGCGATCCCGACCGATCAAGTCCCGAATAGCCAAAAGTCACTTCCTGTATTCAGTAATGTTTGATCAGCCTTTGTCTCTGCGAGGTCTTCCTCAGTAGATGTCTGAAGTCGTATGGATTCTCTTCAGTCCGGCTCTCTGTGGAAGTCATTCTGGGAACAGAGCGTCTGTCGATCACACAAAGGAGACAAATTGCAGCACAAGTAGATAAAAACAGAAATGTTGAACACAAGGTAGGACGTGGGAATGTAAACAAACAAACAAACAAAATTAAATGGAAAGGAGATGAAAAGATTCATGTTCAGGGTTCAAGGTTTTCATACTGGTTATCATATTTGGGCCATTTATCATGAGCTGTCCAAGGGAGAGGCCAAGCTGAAGGGAAAATAGATTAAATTCATGTATGAATTTATCCTTCGAGCAAGTAAAAACTAAGATTCAAAAACCAGACTCATAAACAGAGGTGCTGGTACCTCACGAGTCCTATTATGGAATAAGGATGTGGCCAGACTAAAACTACAAATCAAGTAGCTGATTTGTAGTCCAGATCTGAAGAATCTTTAATAATATCTTTTAGTGACAGGCAGCAGAATAGCGCTGAAAAATAAAAGAAAGTTGAAGTCCCAAAAGCTGCAGTTCTGCACTTGAGGCAGACTGCAGTAAGCTCATGTTAAACTGAACAACTTTCTGTAAAAATAAACATGTTTACAGCCCAGTTGTTGGCTCTGCAGATAATTGACCTCTTCACAAAAACTTTATTGTGGAGTGAAATTTTTATTATGAATCAGCAAATTAAATTTAGTCAAGGCTTAAAACCATGCGTTATTATGGGTGAGACTGGTTTGAGTGACAGGTGGATGCAGGCTAGGCTGCTAATCTGTCTGCTAGGCTTCACCTCAGCTAATTAAAGTCACTGAACTGGAAGTCTTGACTATGTTTGTGGTGTTTCTGCCTTTTGTAGCCTTTATGATGAAATTATTTGACCAGCTAAGTGATACAAACTCTCCAAGTCTACGCTTGTGATGAGTTAAAGTCTGGTATTTTATTTGCATGTTACAAAGCACTAATTAGTTGATATCTGTGCACTGTGCCTATACATTCAAGCACAACGTTAGAATTAAAGACAAGAGACAACTACATCACTATTTGTGAAGGAATTTCAGAATTTCTGTCTTATATCTGTGAGGTTCTGACTGGACTATGAATATAAGTAATTTATGCGAACGTCTGTTGAATGTGTAGACTGCAACAGATTAGCAACGAATAACAGCAATTTTCCTTATTATCATAAACACACTGCGTGTAATTATTTACTTGACCTTATTCAGCAGACTGACTTCATCTTTAAAGCAGCAAAGTCACTTTGAAGAAAATGACTGAGTTTTCATAGACTTGCTGTGAAGACTTTCAAAACTACAAAGTTTACTGTATACAGTTGCAATAAAATTGTAGCATGCCATGGTCTCTAACCACTATTTTCCTTACTGTAACTATAGCCTTACCAGCTAGCCAACATTAGCTGCTAGCTTAGTACTCCAGCCTCATTAAAATACGATCAGATCTGTCTCTTAAATCCAAGATGGAGCCAAGATGCTTCAGAAGTGGCTTCAGTGGGTGATATCATGGTGAGAACTTCCATCTTTCATATACAGCCTGTATAGCTTTGTCTTATTATGGTTATGTAGATAATGATTTTTCCCTCTTTCTGTAAACTAAGGTTTGACTTTACAAATCATCCAAATTCACTGAGATTACATTTATTTTTAAACAGTAGCAACAGTAGTATCATTATTATACTGAAGTAGAAACGTAACAAATTCAGTTAGCAAACATTAACAATGTAACTTGTGACTATATTTGTGAATCAGTAAAGCTGAACTGTAATAAATTGTACGTGCAGACGGTAACAAAGCGGTCAGCTGGACAAAAATCCTGAAGGCCATTACCTATCTTTCATCTGTTTCACATAATGCGAGTCGATGGAAATGATGACAAGATGGTTGGAAAAACAATCCCAAAAATATCATAATGGGACCTCGTGGTTGGTATTGACAAAGATTAAAATGGCATCATAAAAAGTGGAAACTGATTTCCAGCTTAAAAGTGGTTCCACCTTGTTGAAGCTTATTGATGGTGCTGATTACAACATAGCTGAAAGTTATCTCTCAGGTGCTTTGAATGGGGTTGGTTCATGTTGCAGCTGAAACCTAGCTGAAGGTCTACAGTTGTTATTATTAAAAAAGCAGAAACAAGTAATTAATGCAGTCATGCACAGTTTCACAAAAATACAGGGACACTTTATAGGAGATGTACTTATTGCCAGAGACACTATGAAGAGGACTAAAAAGACACACCTGTTTTCTTTGGCAGATTTGGGACGCTCCGGTTCAGTGGCGGCCCTCTCTCGGATCTGTCGACTGGGAGCAGTCAGTCTCTGCTCTACAGACTGCCTCCTGTCCCCAAACTGCCTTCTATCCATAGATCGTCTCCTGTCCATGGACTGCTTCCTCTCTACGGACCGCCTCCTTTCCACTGACTGCCTCCTCCCTATAGATTGCTTCCTCTCAGGCATGGATGATGTGTTCTCTTTGGACATGGAGGGTTCAGAACGGCTGGTAGAGAGGGCTGGGTAGTAGTGGTCATCCACATCCAACAGTTTCCCTGAGCTACAGCAAAAATAAGAGGACGGGGTCAGACAGACATTAGAGTGTCATCAAACAGTCTTTAAACAGGTTCTCCGGATGCAAATAGAGGACAGGTGTGACTGAAACCAGACACGAATGCTGTAAAATCAATACAACGCATTTCTCATAAACACAATAACCTCAATAGTAGATTTTGATCGAAGTTAAGTGCTTTTCCTCTCGTTATGTTTTTCTTACTTTACGTTCAAATCTGATTATAAAGTCATTTGTTTAAGGTCAGATAAAACTCTATTCAAGTTTTTATTTTAAAATTAGGAGCAGGCGCAGGTTGGCTATATGGACTTCAATGCAGCTACCTCAGCAACTCTTTAAAGGGGACCATATGTGCTCATTTCATACTCAAATTTTTAATTTTGACTCGACTGAAGCTGCTCTGCATGAATCAGACTTCAAAAATAATACTTTTTTTTCTTATACTTGACTCTTGTGAAGCTCTTTGCTTCCTGTCTAAAACAAGTCAAAACATCTCCTTTAAGGCCACTCCCCTTTAGGCTAACTTTCCTTTGACTGGTTGCCCCTCATAAACCGAGGGTTTAGCTATTCTGCTCACATGCAGAGCTGTTGTTTTTTCTAACTTTCTTCGTCTATAAGCAGGTCTTTGAGATACTCATGATCTTCTGCTTTTTGTGATTTTTTTTCTTTTAGAAGCCACTAAATGCTGGCATCAACATAACTATTTCTTTATTGTAGAAAAGGAGAAAAAATATTTTCCCCAAGTTAATTCACCAGCTGATTTCACATCTTTAAAATTTGTCTCTGTGATAGCAGTGACTATAAAATTAACTGAGCAGCAGAAAGAAGACAAATCTTATTGAGAAGAGGATAATTATCAAGTCCTCATCATCCAGGTATCTGCTCACCAGACTGTGTAAACTGTCCATCTGCACTGTGCAGCCCTTCTCTCAGCCGTCACTTTGACCTCCATTTGAACAGAAGTGTGAAAAGGACAGTTTCAATGTGCAGATCAATATGTCTCACACATTGTTAACATAAGGTAATAACCACTATCAGAATATATAGTCAGTACTGCCAGTACAGTGATCTCATTCTTACATTGTGATGTGTTTGAAGCTTGACCTGAACTTATCACTGTACTTTTGGAGGCGGGGTTGGCACACAATTATCCCACTGATGAATTACAATAAATGTGCTATTCTAAAGCTGAAATACATTCTTTCTCCTTGATTATAATTACCTCTCCTGTCCTCTAAACTATTAGCTCAATTATGTGATTGACACAGCACGGACAAAGAAAAACCACAATGACAATGGCTAGCACAAGATTTAGATCTATTATATAAGACAGTGGTTCTTAACCTTGTTGGAGGTACCGAACCCCACCAGTTTCATATGCGCATTCACTGAACCCCTCTTTAGTGAAAAATAAAATAGGATTTTTTTCAAATTCAAGACATACATATGTTTTTTACTGGTGCACAAAATGAGCCGTGCATATCACGGTTGAGGCTCTGCCGAACCCCTGAGACCGACTCACCGAACCCCTAAGGTTCGATCGAACCCAGGTTAAGAACCACTGATATAAGAGCTTTTAATTTTTTTTTAAGTTTTTGTAGCACTAGATAATTCACAGAGGAATGCAGATGTTCAGTTTGTTTGTTAAGATGGCTCTGTGACAAAGACTTCAGGTTATAGCTGGTCGTGTTTTAACTAGCTGAAGTACTGCCATTCCCTACAACATCCACTGATTTTTCTTTTTTTATGCCATATACAACTCAAACATTACTAACATGACAACATAAATTGACTGAATATCTCAAGGCACCTGCCACATTGAACTAACCAGATATGGCACATTTAACAAGCCCTTCTGAACCCCTTATTGACCTTGGAGTGGCAGTGCATGAGTCTTATTCAGGCATACCAGATAAAGGTATACCTGGGTTGGGGTTCGGCTTAGGCCTGCCACTATAAGTACAGCATATAGTCTTCACTGTTGTTTTATACTGCATCATCTCAATTTTTAACTTTGATTGTTCAGTAATCTAAAGCTCTGAAATCACTCTTCATTTTTTGTACTGGCTAATGAGCCAGGTCAGAAAATAAATGGGGGCTCGTCCGGGATCTTCTGGATTCTTCTGGGTTGACTAAACATTTGAGTTTCTTTGATAAGGTGAGAGAAGCTTTGAGGAGTGACTGAGCAAACTTTCTTTTCTTTTTTTTTAAAGCTAGGTGGCTATTCTGCCATTTTACAAGGCCCTTAATCCAAAATAAAGAAGTGGCTTATAAGCTGGGTCAGAACAAAAAAGGGGGGCTTGTCTGGGATCTTTTGAATTCTTCTGGGTAGACTAAAAACTATTTTTTCTTTCATTTTTGGGAAGGTTGACTTTATATTTCTGCCTTTCTATACTCGATTTTACTCATATAATTTACATAGACATGAAGTACATACATGTATTACCACATTTCAGAGATTACTTTTAATTACTGTTGTCATTACTGATTTATGTAGCCATGCATGGCTTTAGGGACAGCAACAGCCATATATCACTCCAGACTGAAAGTGAAATTGTTTTAGACAAATGATTCATTTGATTCAAGTGAAGTACCTTGATATGCACACGGAAGCATTTTTGGATGACTTCCCAGCATTGTATGCTTGATGAGCAAGATGAATGCAACTTGTGGGGTATCTAATTTGAGACCAAAATCAACATGGTGGCTTTTTTTGTAAACATTCTCTTACACTGAGAAGTAAAGCTAATGAGGTAAGAAATAGCTAATGTCTAAATCTGGCCTCATTTTAGAACACAAAAGGTTAGCTCACAGTTAGCTTTTTATGAGTTGTCTGTGGTGTAGTGGTTAACACATTTGCCATTTACACAAAAGATCCTTGGTTTATTTCTGGCAAGAAATCCAACCGCAGTGTGTCATATGTGAGTGTAGTCCTGGAAAAAAGGGACGTTTGCTTCAGGAAGATGTGGTGTAAAATGTAAAATGTTATCACCCCTTGGGGAAAAAAGCAAATGGAAGACTATTTCATACCAACAAGAAGCAGGCAAATCTAAATGTCCTGAGTTCTAATAACTTAGATAACAATTTTTTCTTAAAAATAGGGTTACAGGCCTTTTTAATGCTCTAAGCAAATATTACCAGAGATCAACATTTTAGTATTTAGCTTAAAGTAGCAATATATCATTAGCCACAGGCATACATTAACCTATAGCTGCAGACTTGTTTGAAATGTCCCAAATAATATGACAGAATTAATTATGCACTGAATGCACAACGATTACAGACATATTTTTGAAATGCAGTGTGGTGAGAAGCCTATAAGGTTTCATAAGCTTGAAATAGGGTGAATAACCAACCAACTTGTACATTTCAGAGTTCTGATAGTGGTACTAAAATATAGATATCTGTGCTATGCAATCACACTTTCCCTCCCCATTTCTCATGTATTCACTCTCATTTACTATCATCACATCAGTATACCCTCCAGCTTTCTATCCCTACCACCCACGTTTTCCCATTTCCCAAGCCCAATTGCTGTCAGCTTCAGCCAGAGACACTATTGTTCCTGCTGACCTTCTCATCCTTAATGATGCATGTAAACTGCGCCTGTCCATCGCTGGCTTTATTTATTTGCTAACAAATTATTACCCTTGATGTCTAGCACTGTGTTGTATTGTGTGTGTCCACATCAAGGGGGCTCAGTGTGTGTGTGTGCATGTCTGTGTCTCCTCAGACTGCTGTGATAAAGTACCCAGGCCCCTGCTTGTTCAGCCAGCGCTATCGGTCTATCTTCAACCCCTCACTCTGTGCGGGATGCTCACCTTGTGGCCTGTACGGCACATACATATGCATGACTGCACACATCCACAGATACTTTCTGGTTTCATTTTCTTTTCTTTAACAAAAATGCTGAAAACATTTACCAGTATATTCGAAACATATCACATAATGCAGAAACCCACAGAACAACTCCTATAAATGATACCAAACCACCAATTTGGGATTCCTTACGTTACATTTCTCTAAGAATATGATATTCAGCCAATGTAAAGAGGTAAAAGATGAGGGCAATTAATTTAACTATGGATGTGTGTATCACTGTGGATCATTAAGTTTGGACCCTATGCCCTTGCACTGTCCCTATGTCGGCACCAGGCTGTAGTTGTTACTATGGCCCAGGAGTAGCAAGCAAGGAGGCAGCATGCCAACCTCATAAAACAGTAACTAATAGGTTGTTAAAATAAGAGTGGGACACTTACCCCTCTTTCCTGGGTTTGCGTTTATCATCTTGGACAGAACGCTGAATGAAGAGAGATGGAGAACTGATTATTAAATGTCAAACAGCCAACAGTAATATCTGGATGGATTTACCCACAAACACTCTATATTCATGGTTTCTAGATGGCATATCTTGTTGTATAAGACGGTGACATATCATCTTATAGGAGAGCATTACCACTAATCACAATCAACTAATCTAGAGAAAAACACAACAATTTGGAAATAATGCGTTAAACTGAAGCATGATGGTCACTGATGTGTATGAGAGGCATTTCAGTCACTCAGTGAGAAACGTCAGATAAAAGACCCCCACTAGCCAAACTGCACATTAATGCAAGTATCTAATCAGCCAATTTGATTGCACCATATAGACACAACCTGCTGAAGTCCATACTGATCATCGGAATGGTGAAGAAAGTAATTTAAGTGACTTTGAATGTGGCAGACTGGTCTGATTATTTCAGAAACTGCTGATCTGCTGGGATTTTCCCACACAACTATCAAGCAGGCAACAGTAACTCAAATACCCATTTGCTGCAATCAAGGTATGCAGAAGAGCATCTCTTAAAGCACAACATGTTGAAACTTGAAGAACATGGGCTACAGCAGCAGAAGAAAAAACATTTTCTGGTCTAATGATTTCTGATGAATTATTCAGATGGCAGGGTCAAATCTGGGTGTAAACAACATGAAAACATCTCTCCATCCACCATAGTATAATGGTGTCACTGTACATTTTCTTGGCACACTTTGGGCCTTGTAGTACCAACTAAGCCTCACTTAAACTCAGTAGTTAGCTTTGTTATGAAGAATTTAGGTTATTCTGAAGGTAAAAGAGGGTCCAACCGCATAGCAGCTAATAAAGGGTCCAGCGAGTGGATTTTTTTCCCCCTTAGCCATAGGTTTTCTGTGACATGTCTCTTTTTAATGGGATGCACCACCATTTTAGTGGCTGTTCTCTCATATTTTCAACAATGCAAAATGAAATATTGTTTAAATATTAATTCCACTAAAGTTTAACGGAATTCTTCTGTTTTAAAACTACTTGAGCAAATGTGAAAGCACAGTAATCGATTTAGTAAAACTCTGCTGCTTTGAGTGTTGAATGCCTAAATGTCTAAAGAGATCGTCAGTCTAATTATCGACTAGATAGATTGTATCTGCAGTGTTTACTACACTACAGAACAAACAGAACAGTAAACAGCAATCAGGTGCTATTGTGCACCAAAATGATTAAAATATTTCTAACAATAAACACTGAATAAAAAGGGACTACTTTTAGTACAAAAGGGAAACTTCTGAAGAAAATCACTCCATTGACAAAAATACTTTTCCAGACAGCTACATAATAGTCTGATATTTCTCACCTTGGCAACATACGGTGTGTGGTAAAGAGCTCTACTACAGGGTAAAATTTGACAATCAATAGTGCATTATTAAAGCTAGATGCTGGGAAGGCGGTTACAGGTGCAGCTGACGGCAAAGCTTTGTTGTAGAAAATATCTGAAATCGTTCGTCGCCTTCTCTTAGACTTACATGAATCAGGTTGTAATAGGTGGAGTCCTCTGGTGTATTCAGGGTCTTTGGCTGCTGGTTCCTGCGGGGGGTTCTCGACAATCTTTTGTCAGCTGAAAAGTAACACAGACAGTTTAATGCATCCGGCACTGGTTTTGCTGATGATAATTGGGCAAAATGAGGCTGACAAAAATGCACAACTTTATTTCCTGATAAACTCTCAAAATATCTTCAACACATGATCAGTTTGCATTTTTTTAAGTGTCAGTTGGTTTTCATGGCATGCCCACCACTGCTGCAGCCTCTTATTTCACAAAAGTACTCTTAGCTGAAGTATTTTGGGGTGTTTTCTTCCCTTCTTAAAGAGCAAACATGGCAGATGAGATGGGGGATGGTGAGACAGAGACGACTGGCCAGAAATTGCTGCCTCCAAATCAGTTTGTATTTCCATCTTTTTACTTCCTACTTTTCACAGAATACGAAGTTTCTGCAGCCTTTAATAACAAAGAGTGTTGCTGTAAAATGCAGATTTCTGGAAATATATAAGGATTTATGTTAGCATTATGGTCAATTGGAGAGGAGGGAGGTATTTCTACTCTCTGATGGATTTCTACATCTGGAGGTTAGCCTCAGCAATTCATAATATTTTTCTCCTGCAAGATGGCAAATAAATTAGAGTAGAAAACTGAACATATAACATGCACATAATGCGTTTTTGCATTATGTTATATATATATATATATATGTATATAAAAAAACACCCAGCACGCCCCTGCGGGCGGTTTATCCTTCAAGCTCGGTGAAATGAAAGATGACTAGATTCAAAGCAAGAACCACCAATGCAGTCCAGATTAATGATACAGGTATAAACATTTGATGTTATATATTTCAGTTATATCTTACTCAAGATTATTGTGTCATTTTTATGAGGCTCAGGAATATTTTTTAGTGTATATTTTCTAAGGCACTTGTGGAAGTGCAGTGTTTGATAACTTCGTAATGATCCACGTTTAATTCCGAGTACGGTATTTGAACATGCAGTGATTGGGTGGGCAGCTTTCATGCCTGACATCTCCCACCTTGCAGCGGCTGTACTGCAATCTATCATGTTTGTCATACATGATGTACTGTATCAACAACCCTCATCTATGTTATTGCAATTATAAATATATTACAGTGACCTTTGTTTGATGCTCATTATTAATCGCTGTTCACATACGGGAAAAAAACAATCCATCATGTACAGAAGCTCTCAGGTGAAGAAGGTAAAAAGTTTGTAACATTATTGAACAACTCCATCCAAAGGTCATTCTGAATTGCAAACAACTAAAGCCAATTTTACGTACCTACTTATTACTTCTTGCCATAATTGTTGGAAATGCTAACTTGCAAAACATGATTAACATCTGATGACCTTTCCTGAAGAACAATGTGACTGGGATTCCTCTGCTCTCTCTCTCTCTCTCTCTCTCTCTCTCTCTCTGTGTGTGTGTGTATTGCAAATGATTTTGATTTATTATGTCAGTGAAATTCATGAGGACAGATTAGCGCCGTCAATGGAGAAATGACTTTGTGAAGCTGAAAAGGATAATTTCATAGGAGTTGCACTAGCCCCTGGAAATAACACTGATAATTCATTCTGCTTTACCTCAGGCAATGCACTGTGCTGGAGAAGAGTCTGTAAAGGGCAAACATGCCTGGATTAAAGGAAGACTGTTATCTGTGTAGCTCACTCTGTGATACCACTCTTTTGTCTGCAGATCTGTACACTGCCGCAAGTTAGCTTAGCCTAGCATACAGACTGGAAACAAAAACATCTATTCGGGCTCTTTCTGAAAGAAAATAAAACTGAGTAAGAGTCACTTTCTGGTGACAGGTGAAAGTTAAATGCTAGTCTTACTGAAGGTACCCTGGTGTACTGTTACAACTTCCAAAACAAAAGTGATTATTCAAAATGTTGACTACTAAAAAAGTTAAAACTGAATTTACAAACAGAGCATTACAAGGCTATCACACAAGATTAAAAAGGTACTGCAAATGCAATGCCCTTGTAATAAAACTCAAAAAGACTCTAAAGCTTGATAAAAAGCAAAATAATTGAGATTGTGGTCAAATATGACCCTTCATTACATAAATATTAGATTGTTTACTTGAGACACCTGAATGTACAATGACAGCTGTCATCTTTATTTTTGCAAAGTGAACTTTTCAAATTGCTGCCTCTCTTCATTGACCACCCCAAAAGCAATTAAAGATATCACCCATGCAAATCAAATGTTATCTTTGATGACACATGAAAAAGAGAAATGCTTCCTGTTTGGCACTTGACCTTCTCAGGTTTCCTAATCTAATAGAGCTGCAGGACACAGAAAGAAGATACTGTCCATCAGTAATAGGGATGCACCGATACCGATACCGGTATCTGGTATCGGCATCGATACCACATTTTCTAAAGTACTCGTACTCGTTAAAAGTCCCCCGATACCGGGGACCGATACCACGGTCTGAGACCTGTCTATGTTTGAGCGGCATGTAGTAAGGGGTTAATCACAAGCGCCAAGTGCCCGCCCCCAGGCCCCGGCTGCAGTTCAGAGCTGGGAGAAGGCGAGGCGAGACGTGTGGAACTATTTCAAAGTGAACGAAGACACGAAAACAAAGGCGGACTGCAAATTGTGCTCAGCGAAATTGTCCAGAGGAGACTCAAAAGGTAGCGCATTTAACACAAGTAATTTAATCAAGCACCTAAAATCCCAACACAACAACAAGTACAAAGAGTTTACCCACGCTTATTTACCCACGCTTATTAGCACAGAGGAGCATAGCTGTGCTCCTCTGTTTGGGATGGGACGGAGCAGTGGGACGGAAAATAGTTGGGCATTTTAAACATTCCGCCTTAACCTACTCCCGCCTCGAGGACATTCAGGGACAGCTCAACCAGTCTATAAAGAGACTGCAGCAGGACGTACAGACGCGCTGGAACAGCACGTATTACATGCTCCAGTCCCTCATTGAGCAAAAGTGAGTGCTGGAGGTGTATGTGTCCGAGCATGAACTCCCTGACTATCTCACCGCTCACCAGTGGGCTCTTATGGAGACAACTGTTGCCATCCTCGCCCCCTTTGAGGAACTAACTAAAAAAAGTGAGCAGCTACGACGCACTAGCCTCTGATGTCATCCCAGCTGTGACTGTGCTAGTGAGACTTCTAAACAGAGAAACAGACGAGGACCACGGTGTCAAGACAATGAAAGCAACCTTACAGGCAGCTGTCAAAAAGCACTTCAGTGACGTCGAGACCAACCCACTGTACTTCATCTCCACCATACTTGACCCAAGGTAAAGTCTGTGTGCTATAGGTATTCAATGATAAACTACAGTACTAAATGTAAGATTATTTTACATCTGAAATATTATATATTTGTAACTAAATTACACAAATACAAATGTATGCAATATATATAATATGAAATACATTTCCCTTATTACTACCAGAAAGTCAAATGGCTGGCATTTGTCAATGAGTAAGTACTCGGTATCGGTATCGGCGAGTACTGAAATGCAAGTACTCATACTCGTACTCATTTTCCAAAAAAGTGGTATCGGTGCATACCTAATCAGTAACATGGTCATCTACCAGAAGTCAGCAATAAAATTGCAATCTCCTTGTTTTTTTTGTTTTGTTTTTTATCGATCAAAATTAAAGAACAGGGAGAAAATAGCTGGAATTTATTATCCTTGAAAATGAGCGCCCACTCTTGGCCCAGATTGTTGTTTTCAGTCAGTTTGAATAGAACTAATAGCTCAGTCGCATTTGACAACTTTCGGTCAATGGTTCTGAGCGCAGTTGGGCACCATATCCATTATCTTCAGTTCAGCAGACTGAAAAAGACTAGAGAAGCCGAGAAGACAGTGAGAATGGACAGACTGTCTTTCTTAATTATCTAAAGGTCCAGTGCATCAAAAGCTGAACCAGAACTTCAAATTAACTTTGGGTCAATCCATGACAGCATTATGAATTGTTTTTATTGCTTTATAATCTGTTTTTCACCTAGCCAACCTCACTTATCTTACTTGAATGGCGACGCTGGGGAGTGAAGCTACCATTGATTGCGTTTCCTCTCACAAACAACATGCCATTGTTCTCAGGGTCTGATTGATGGGCCTGGATGATCTCATTCAGCTTCTGCTGCAGAGTCAGAAAGTCCTCAGACGTCTTTGCGATCTGTTGGAGAGATTAGAAGGAAAAAGGATATAAGACTGGAAAGAAAATGACAAGATAGTGAGTTTTCAATAAAATCTGTTTGAGGCTATAACCTGTCTGGAGAAGCTCTCCAGCCTTCTTGTCTCTTTCTGTGCAGCTTCCTTGTTGGCCTTCAGGTTCTTCCTGTCCTTGTACCCTCTGAAGTTACTCTGGATCTTCACTGCAGCGTGTTCTTCCTCCAGTCTTTGGTTTTCAACGTCTGTCTCATCTTTACGTTCAATTACCACATCAGTGATGTCCACAGCCTCCTCCTGTTCTGCATCAGTGGGAGTCCCAGATTCCTCCTTAGCTTTCAATTGCGCTTCCCTGTCAGCTTTCATTTTCTTTCGGTCCCGGTGGCCTCGGAAGTTACTCTGGATGACAGTAGCTGCTTTCTCTTCATCCAGCCCTTCTCGGTTCTCACTAGAAGTGTTCTCCTGGGGTTCTGGAAGAGATTCCTCTGTCTCTTCCTCCTTTGGAGGCTCTGATGGAACATCTTTCTCCTTCTGCCTTTTCTTGGGGAGCTTTCCCTCCTCTTCGAGTCGTTTGCGCTCCTTGTGGCCTCTGAAATTGCTCTGAAGCACTACAGCCGCTTTGGTCTCATCTGCATTTTCAGCTGTTGTCGAGGCTTCTTTTTCTGCCTCGTCACTACCTGGTTCCTTTTCCAGCACTTCGTCCCCTGCAGGACTTTTTGCTTTCTGTTTCTTAGCTGGGATTTTGCCTTCTTCCTCTAGTTTCTTCCGCTCTTTGTAGCCCCTGAAGTTACTCTGGAGAACAGTGGCCGCCTTGGTTTCCTCTTCTAAATCAGCAGCTTCCTCACCTGCAGTTTTTTTCTGTCCACCATCCTCCTGCTCTTCTTTTTTAGGCTCAGCATCCTGAATCACTGCTTCCTCTGCCACTTCTGTGTGCTCATCTTCTGGCACCTGAGTATTATCACTGTCATCATTCTCCTCTGCTTCATAAGTACTTTCTTCATCTTCCTCATTCTCCTCTTGTTTATCAGCTGACTTTTCACCTACTCCTTCTTTGTTAGCCAACTCTTGCACATCTTTTTCCTGTCCCTCTTCCGCTGTTGCATTTGGCAATTCCAGCTCTGCTCCAGCCATCGTCTTTTTTCTCTCCTTAAACTTTTTTCTCTCTTTGTAGCCCCTATAGTTGCTTTGAAGAACCACTGCAGCTTTAGTTTCCTCCTCCTCGTTCTCTGCATCATTTTCTGGTTTTGCTATCTGTTCCTCATTTTCTTTCGAAGCAGTCTCTGCTTTCTCTTTCTCTCTGGCTTCCCTGGAAGCAAAATAGACACATTTATGTTAAAAAGAAGAAAAGAAAAAAAGAAATTTCACTGCTGCTTTGTGCATAGCTTCCATCTCTCTTACAGCTTTCTTTTAAAGCTCTTCCTTTCTTTATGCCCTCTGTAGCGAGCCTGAATCTTGGTTGCCGCTTTATTCTTCTCATCTACCATCTCTTTGTACCTCTTTTTTGCGAGATAGCCTCGGCAAACTGAAGAAGAAAATGGAATAAGGGTAAGCCAATATAATACGCACCACATATAGATAATGTAACTAATTTAATATCAGACTCCTACCAGCTTGAAACTGGATGATGAAGGCCTCCAACTTTGCTTTGCTTTTCTCATCAGCTACCCTCTTCCGAGCTTGATGGCCTCTGTATGCTGCAGCACAAAAAAAATAAAATAAATTATGCCTCCTCTATAACTTGTTGACATTGTGGTACACAACCAGCGTGCACAGTTTACTAACCTGACTGCAGCACCAGGGCACTTTGTTCTCGCTCTTTTAATATCCGCCGGTACCGCTTGGCTCCAAGCCAGCCTCGAACACAAGCCTGGACCAGGATGATTCGCTGTGTTGTCTGCTGTACCATCAGATTCAGATGTTCAACGTGGTAATACTTGAGAAACACCTAAGCCCAGAGGGATAAAAACAACTGTTAGTTATTGAAATACAAACATAACACTGTAGGTTTAGCCTCAAATGCAGAATCACGCAAGCAATGTTGGATTCCCTTTTCAGGCACGACAGTGCAGAAGTTATTGTTCTTTCACAGCAGGAGATTTCTGGGTTCAACAATTTAAGGTACCTTTGTATGTGGCATTTGCATGTGCGCGTCAGTGCAATATGAATGCATATGAGTCTCATAGTGCAAAGTGTTTTAAGTTGTTATCAAGATTAGAAAAGTAATAAATAAATGCTAATCCATAAAGCAGCAGAAGATAAAGCAATACAAAGAATTGAGCCTTCACTAAACTGGCTTCAGTTTGTATTAATATTTACCCTAACCCTAGGTAATCAGAATAAAAATACTGGCAGCTGTCAGTGCTACCCCTTAGCCTCCTAGTTAATGGACCTAAGGTATAAATTTGAAAATCTGACCTCTGACCTTGAGATCACGTCATCAGGATTCAAACTCCAAGATTTTCAGGAGCTGTCCATACTGGATGAAAACCTGACCTTTGACCATAACCTTGAGAAAGAGGTCACTGAGATTCAACATTTTCCAACGTTTTTAGTGGATACATCTATGGTATAAATTTCAAAATCTTATGTTGCTTTGTTCTCGAGCTATTTTAATACAGAAACTTGAGGGTCCATGCCACCCAACCACCTGACCGCTTGGCAGGGTGACGACCACACCCCATCAGCCTTTTACAGTTGTGGGATAATCACTGTTGTTCACTCAAATCTATGAAATTAGATGATGATGATCTTTGAAATGCTCTTTGGTTATAGATTTAAAATAAAAAAATAAAAAATCAGAAGCACATTCTTTTATTTTCATGCCTTGTTTAACCTAAATGGTTTGGGTGTATGAGCCTTCATCTGGAGTCCTTTATTAACTTGATTTGAATCTATTCATGACCATAATGTGTGGAAAAAAGTTTTATTTAGTATTGAAGTTTTAAATTGGCCTCTGGCAAAGGAGACTCAAAAATATCTGCACAACTCTGAGCTCAATGTGCTACATTTGGATGTTTGTTCCGTATGTTTGAGATTCCTGCTGGATCATGAAGGGATGCAACAATAAAAAGGTGGAAAATTTCTTTTAATTTCTTGCCTCAACTTAACCAAACAGTGACAAACAACAGTAAACACCAAATTAAATCTCTCCTTACCTTTGTCTTTCCCATAGCCCAGTTTTCCAGCTTGGCCTTCTCCAGTATTGCAGCACATGTTTCTGGGGTTGCAGCGGGCTCCTCGTTAGCATGGTAAGCCAATAAGTAGTACCTGCAGCAATCAATGTAATTATCTGGACACTAATATCAAGGTTCTACACGCTGATTTTGTAATCACTTCATAAGCTCTGCTTTTCACCACTGACCTCTTAATGAAGTTGGCAAACAGGATGCGGTGAGAGTAACCCTGGCGTCTGATCTTGGCAGTCTCCAGAACACCAGTGTATCGAAGCTGGACCAGAACCTTTTCACGGTCAAACTTGTTGGCATGGCGATCGTTGTTGGGCTTGATGCAGCGCACAAAGTGAGGCTGACCTGCCACCATCTTGGACAGAAGGTCCATCAAAGAGTACTAGAAGGAGCAGAAGAAGAAGATTAGGGGTAGTTGTGGCAAATATATGGTAGTTATAATGTCTCTGGTGAGAGAAGGCACTCAAAGAAAACCAGCTAGAAATTTATGGTACAATTCTATAATGGTAGATGGTGGTTATCCAGCCCCGGCCCTAAAAGAGTATCTATATATCTGAGGTTGTATGTATCATTTCTATGTTTGTATTTATAATTCTGACCCTGTGTAGAAAATTCAAAATAAATGCATAAATCTTTAAGATCTTTGCTGTACAATCATTCCACCCTGGAAACAAAACACTCAAAAGAAATTATTAAAAGCTCAAAATTACATTGAAATCATGCTCATGATGAGTGGATGTGAACTACTGAGTACAACTGTATTTGTTTGTTAATTTGTGGCTCTCTCTAAAAACCTCCCAAATAACTGATCCAAGCAAATAAAATAAAATAATTTTAAAAAATGTTCAAATCTTACTCTGAAGTAGGAGGCCACTGTCTGTGTTCTCATGTTGGTGGTTTCTCTAGGGTGGTAAGGCGTGTCTCCAGATTCACCTGGCTAAAAAAACCCCCAAAAACATAAAACATATTAAAAAAAGGCCAATAATACCGGGTATATGATATAATACTACTCTCTATAATTTCTGCTTGTACAGTATGGATATCCGACTAAATAATAAAACATGTATGTGGTTTATCTTTTTTCTCCTGTGCAAATTTTACTCCAAACATTTGATTGTGTTTTTGAAAAACCACCAATCACCGTTTTCATTTGCTTACATCAAGCAAGAATTTTTTTGCAGGCTTTAATTCCAGAGAACGCTGCAAAAGAGACGCATAAAGTGGATAAACAAGTAGTGCCAAATCAAGAATATGGTCTACTTATATACAACAGTGTTACACCCAAATCGGTCACATGTCAATGACTCAATGCTTAAAAACTGCTTAGAAAAAAACAAAACAACCCCCCCCCCAAAAAAAAGAAACAGACAGCTAAATAAAAAAAAAATAAAAAAACCACTTAATTGTCCTTTACCACATATTTGGTAACATTTTAATAAGCTCTACATCTAATTCTCAACACAAACACAACGGGGAGAAGACCACCTTTATAGCACGCCATCAGCCTAATGCTGTTTTTCAGCATTTAAATCGCTCATCGTGGCTTCTCAAGAGCAAAACCTTTGATGAGCTTTTTCCCTAAAATATGCAGATGAATGGAAATAAATTCAAGAACTAATCAAACAGTTCTTGTAAATGTAGCCGCTGTCGATTGGTTTTAGGTGAGCAAATGGCTTTGAGGCTTACATTTAGCAATGGTGTACGGCTGCAATCTAAACTAATTCACACCGGCACGTAAAGCCACGCAATTGAGTTGCCAGGAGGAGTTTTATTTGGATACTGGCACCTGAAAGAGTCAGGCTGATTACGGAATGCTTGGAGTGCAAAATTAAAAGTTTTAACACTGTTTTAAAAGCATTTAAAAAATTTTTTGATTGACTATGTAAGCCATTTTTCTGAAATTGCGTAGCAGAATTAGGCATGGTGCTATAAACACAAATCCACCACAGTGATATACAGGGAGTGCAAAATTATTAGGCAAATGAGTATTTTGTCCACATCATCCTCTTCATGCATGTTGTCTTACTCCAAGCTGTA
>NW_005187438.1:3669905-3688905 GCF_000239375.1 Pundamilia nyererei | reverse complement strand
CACACACAGATATCCCCCTAAAATAGCTAAAACTAAAAACAAACTAAAAACTACTTCCAAAAACATTCAGCTTTGATATTAATGAGTTTTTTTGGGTTCATTGAGAACATGGTTGTTGTTCAATAATAAAATTATTCCACAAAAATACAACTTGCCTAATAATTCTGCACTCCCTGTATGAACAAGTCTAGTATTAGCACGGCATAAGAGATACATCAGAAGGAAGTAAGGGATGTTTTTAGGTGCATTTAGCATTTTGCAAAGCAAGGCTGCAAATACACATAATGATCTGCACAGAGACTTAATGCAGGAAAATACTTTTAAGTAGACCTTTTATGCTCATTTCCAGCTTTATATTTTTATGCTTGGAGTCCATTAAAATAGCTTTGAGTGATTCCCGTCAAATCACTCTCTGCTTCAGCTCTTTTCCCTCTTCCTTTAAGCCAACTATCATCTGATTGGCTGCCTCTCACAAACACATTATTTCAACAGCAGGTAGGCGGGGCCTCTGTTCAGACAGAGCTGTGTGCCTGAGATAACCACATTAGGGATACCTGCTCTCCTTGGCATCATAACAAGCTTTTGGCTCATTAGGAGCTCATGCTGAACTGATACTTTAGAACTTTTGTCTTGTTAAACATGAGGAGCTATGCAAAGTTGTATATGATGACATATAAAATATCATCATATCTTTGTTTTAAAACTGATTACTGTGCATTTTTAATCTTTTAAAAAACCCAAACACGTTGATTAGCTTTCAGTTCTGGTTTTAATTAATGGAATTACTATTTTGTTAACACAGGAGGCACGGAGGTGTTGCTTGCACGTCCAGAGGAGGCCATTCTGCAGGTTAAAAGTCTTATATTATACATATATATATATACTGTATATGATAGTTATGTTACTTGTGTTTCTTTTTTTTTGACAAGTATATCAAATAGAAAATAAGGAAATGCATAATAGGTCGCTTTTCACTTTGTTGAACTAAGTAACTTTAACTGTAACTATCTCAAACCAAGCTACAGGCCACTATATCGGGATCCAATTGGTTGTTATAAGGATATCTAGGGTGAGGAAAGGGTATAGTTATACACACATCTTTATTACCTCGCTAAAAGAAAAAGAACTGTATAAACTTAGCACTCCCATCTTTTGAAACAGAAATGCAGCGAAAAGGAAAAAGAAAAACGAAAGAAAGGTGAGAAAATAAATAAAATAAGCAGTAATTACAGTTGGGTAAAAACAGAGCGAGAATGAATGAAAAACACAGTAGACACAAGTATCTGAACTGTAATTCAGCAGCAGGTCTCGACTGGAGTAGTGAGAGTAATATGGAGAAAATAAATTGAACAACTTTTCAGAGGAAGTTCTTTATGTGGGAGATAATACAGTGATAATGCAGACAGTGCTGTAAGTACCTTGGCGAGGGTGATGGTGCGTGTCGGGGTCCGTGGGCTCCGTATTGTGTTTATGCCTTTACCCTTGGTGTGGGCAAGGTTGCCTGTGAAATGAATAGTGGATTAGAGAGCGAGTCAGTGAACAAACTGCCCTCAACAGAGAAAAGAGACTTAGTCACACATCCAGAAACCATCTGAAGAAACAGAGCAGTGCACGTTATTTTAATCAGGTGGGATAAGTACTGAGGTTACTTTAAGTCTAAACAGTAGGCTCCTGTCATGCTGAGAGTTACTGCTGATCAAGTCAGTGAACGTGAACAGAGGAGGAAGCTAAACAGGCTAAGAATGGCCTGTCATTTTATTTTAAGTACTTCTGCACCGTTTTCAAGTAATTGAAGCAAAAGTTGGAGCTTTTCACCTTCTACCTTTCTTTCTTAACTTGGTTTTAACTTCATTCACAAAGAGCTGTTGTGTCTGCTTCACCTGTTCTGGTGAGGGGGTGAGTGACAAGCTTGCGAATGAGCTCATTCTCCGACGACCGCAGCAGCAGGATAATGTCAGCTGGAAGGGTTTCTCTGTTCTTGGCCAAGAAGCCCGTGGCATTGTAAATCACCTTAAGGTTTGGTAGAGAGGTATAAAGAAAGATATGAATAGCAAATACCAAACAGCTTCAGTTTATGATTAGAATTAAATGTTAAATTACCTTTCCAGCATAGTGGTGAATCCCAAAGCCCAGGTCAACCCTCATTGGCCTCCAGAAGCTTTTTGTCTTGAGATTACCTTCAAATTTCTCTAAAATATCAGACTGCATGAGTTAATTATCCAAACACCCAAGGCCATCCGAAGGTCCCTACACACCCCAGATTCAAGTTATAATATCATATAAATATCATATAAATCTATAGTATAGTATATGTAGGGCACAGCAGCAGCCAAGCTTGTGAGAGGGTCAACCTAAATTTCTGATATTATCAAAATTTTGTTCCAAGCTATATTTGACTGTGAAACCGTCACAGCAGCCAACTTTAAACATCTGTCACTGTGTGGTCATCGTTTTGGAGCTACAACCTAAATGATCACCACAACTCAACCACACTTGTTATCTTGCTCTGGGACAAAGCAAAATATCAGAGTGTATAGTTGGAGAAAAGTTAGATTAACACTTCATATGTAATCAGCCCCTGCACTAACAGGAAGTTGTGGTTACTGAGGTTACCAAACTCAAAACATGATAACATAAATAATAAAACATTTCTCTATTGAAATCTGAGCAGCTCACCTACGAGTGTCTGGTCAGTGGCCTGCGGGAAGCGGCTCTCTTCATCCAGAAGTGACAGCATCCCCATGGGCTTCTGCAAGAACAGGTCCAGGAGTGGCCGGTTGTCCTCGTACTCGATCATCCGAGCATCAACTTCTTCATTCAGGTACTCATCCTGCACAGGAGTGGAAATAAGCACTCGTGATGTAATGTCTTTAATGGCCTCCTTTCATGGGTCAAAACACCTTCCAACAGCTTGATGAAAGCCTGAGTTTCTTAAGTTTTCCATCGATTTTCATGTTACCAAATAAAAAGGTCCAAATAAGATGTCAAATCAACTTCTCCGTGGAGTAGAAGTGTGCTTGGAATTCCTTTAGCTAACCCTAATATATGATAACATGTTAGAATGAATTATGAACAAGTGAATAACCTTTCATGGAATGCTGATCTCTCCAGTTGGCTCTAAATATCAAACTAATTCCAAGGTTAATCTCCTAATCCTAGCAAGACACTGTAGCTTTTCTGGTCTCTGGTTAATGACACATATTCACTGTCACAGGACAGCCTTTAGGACTGGGTTACTATACATGGTCAATAGTCATTACTCCTTGATCTCCTCGATACTAAGATGCTATTAATGCTGCTGCCTTAATAATAAAGCCGTATTTCTGCATGAGTGAAATCTTGTCTTACAATACCAAATGCACTTTAAGATCCATTAAACAGCAGTACAGTTTTATATCCTCGGTTTTATTTCTTTAATGTCACGCTTTAGCGTTCACAAAGGTTTGACCTTTTAAAATAAAAGCGTCTAGAAATTTACCTACATAAATTGTCCCAAAACAGCTGTTTATGGACATAACTATATTAAATCAACGATGTTGATTTGTTGTCTTTTATCTCCTCTTAACTCGGCTCTGATAAATCTGATCTGCAGGGCAAAGTGAGCAAACCTGATCACATCAGGCTGACTCAGATCTGCTACTATGACTCAGCAACATCACCAGGGACTTCTACTCCACGGAGAACAGGTCAAAATGGGAACAAACAATATCAAATCAATCTGCTTATTCGAGCATGAAGTGCCACTGTGAAGAAAATGAAGTAAAGCAGAAAAAAAAAAATCAGCATGGATGCAGATAGATTGGGACAATATGCAACCACACGCATAAACATACATGAAAACATGAGGGCAGTGGAGTAAATGCACTGCTGATAAAACCTTACCATACAGCAATCCTTTAATTCTGCCTTATTTATGTAGAACTATTAATCTCACAGCACCGTACATTTCCCTTATGCTCTGGATATACATATGATGGCTGCATAGGACAATATATTTCTGGGCCTGGTTCCAACAATACCCAAGAGTGAATTTAAGTCCAGCACTAAGTGTCTTCAACTCCTAATTGACCCTCGTTTAGAATGATTTATAACACCTCCCAATGGGTGACTCCAAATCATTTAACATTGGCAAACCATTCTCTGACCCCCCCCAAAGGCAAAACCCTCTCACGAGACTGCACGAGGGGAGAACAGAGAACCTCATTCTGCCGTGAATAAAGACAGCAGCATATTTTACCCTTGCCATCTCTTTTAAAATGCAGACTGACAAACGATGACATGTTATCTCAATTTAGATGGAAATGAGTTAGAACCAAGGTGAAAACTGCACACAGAGAGCTGTTCAGGAGGGATTCACGTTCTGAGAAAGTGTTATTTGAATTCAGTGACAGGCTGGGGGGCATGCTGGTGTGAGGTTTGTGGGCTGAACTTTACCTGTTCCCACGCAAAGATGTGCTGGTTGAAGTAAAACTGGATCTGCTCGTTGGCAATGTTGATGCAGAGCTGCTCGAAAGAGTTCTTCTTGAAGTTTTCAAAACCAAATATGTCCAAGATGCCGATGTTAAGGCCCTTGTCGTCCTCTCTGGAGAAGACAAGGATAAAATGTTAAATCTTTAAATGCATTCATAGAATAGCTAACCGTGTGGTGCTAGGGATGGCTATGTTGTTCTGGTTGCCTGACACTTAAATGGTAAGTGGACTGGTTCTTATTTTGCACTTCTCTACTCTAGCTGACCACTCATATACTTTTCTTATTTTTAAGTTATGATTCTTACTTGTGTAAAAAGCAAAAGGTCTTGGATATTTAGTTGGAAGCTTATCTGCTACTGATTTTTTTCCCCATCCATACAGCAAGTCAAAATTTCAGATTATTTTTTGTCAAAATTTAAACTTACTCATTCAGACTTTTGAGAAAATAATTCAAAATGAACAAAATAATGTAAAAAGTAAAACTTAAAGCCTTAAAATATTTTATTATTTGAGGGTTTTTTTTTAATTTACAAACATACATCTGTCATAAAGGTGTAAATTAGCTAGAAATAGCAAAAGAGAAATTTGTAGCAGGCTGCAGAAATGTTTATTTCTGCTTGAAAACTGGGCATGGAGTGTATGACTCTAGAGGCTTCTAGAATGAGCCTCTAGTGGCCATTAGCGGAAGTGCAATTTTTAGCACTTCAGCTGAGAGGATGTTAGTAGACAGACATCATTTAAACGTTAGAAAGAATTTATAGTCTTTTTATGTTTAAAACTGTTAAACTGTTGGTTTTAACATCTCAAATGTACAGGTTTTTTTTGTGTTTTGACACTTCATTAATTCTTTTACAACTTAAACCAGTATAGTGATGCTCACGAGTATAGTGATGGTCACTATACTCGATGCAATATGTACGCAAGTAGATTTTAAAGTATATTCTGCAGTTTTAAAGACTTGGCAGTGAATCTAGTTGTGTATCTATTTTAATCCAAAAGCAGGAACTTTGTCAGACGACCTCATTCGTGACAACCAAACACACCGTTACACTCTCTGCCCCCCCATCTTACCCTTGGCTGTCAGGCCGCAGCAGCGCGTTGATTCGGTTGACAATCCAGCTGAAGAGGCGGCTGTAGAGAGCTTTACCCATGGCGTCCCTCACCTCCACTGCTTTTTCCACTGTGTTGGGTCTGACGATCGTCTCTCCGCGGGCCACAACACAGTGGGAGGTCAGGGCTTCCTGCAGCTCGTCTGAGCGGATACGAAGCAGAGATGCCACTGAGGTGACATGAGATAAGGAAGGGGATAAAAGTTAGCATTTATAGTGTGGAGTTTACTCAAAGCAGCACATCTTATGCAATATGTAGCCTCATTCTGACTGAGCAGGAGAATATTCATTCAATTAATAGGCCGCATCTATGTTGTTTTCTAAATTACCATTCAGAACAGGTGTTTGAATTCAGAAAATATAATGCAAAGCATGCACTATAATATCTAACCATTACAAATGTATGCTTCTTAATGATTTTTATGTACTAATGCAGTCTTGGGTAATTGATTTAACCAAATCATTTCCTGTATTTATCTAAACATGGAGGACTCCTGCAGAGTTAATGATGGTTAGCAAAAGAGGGAGGCGGATGAAGGGGGTGTAGCAGAGGAAATTCAGAGTCATATTTGGTTTTCTGTCATCATGCACTGTGCTTCTCTCTCTCTTTTCTTACCGTTCTCCAAGACAGACATGTTGCAGATGTTGCTCTTGTCTGTTTGGTGCTCTGAGGCAACTGGAGAAAACTCAATGTCCCCAGAGTTGAGGATGGCAGCCAGTGTGCTGTAAACATTTCCGAGCTCCTGCAAAAATTAGAACAAATACAGTTTGTATGGAAACATGTATCAGTGTGTGCAACTATCCCTAATATGGTCACCTCAGCTCAGACTCAAAGCTCTAGCTTTGAGCACAGAAGCTCCGCCCACCTGCTGTTTAAACCTTCTGTTTGTGAGGAGTAGCCAATCCGAAAATAGGTGGCTCAATTATTATTTTGAACTATGAAAGCAGTTCAAACAGACCAAAAAAGGGCACAGTTTGTTAAAATCTTAAATCTACAAACAATACAGATTTGAAAAAACAAACAAAAACAAAACACTAATTCACCTGCAGCACATATATTAAGGGATCAGCTTGAAGTGCATTTCATGGACGACAAAACGACACAGTAAAATAGCACTGCCAAGTGATTATAACATAAGTACTATTGATGTGGAGATCCCAAGAGCAATCAGTACTTTGAGCCTCATTAGGTTTTCACAATGTCAAGAACTGATTGCCTACATGTGCCTGCAGCTTTATGTTCCATCACAAGCCATATACAAGACGAGAAGCCGGCATGATCACACTGATTCTGAAATGCCAGCAATACTGGTGCTATAGCTAGTAAGATTGTTTACATGTTATTTTTACATAGAGTGACTTTAATGGGGAAGAGTGAGAACAAGTCAGTGTGAACACTGGGATCAAGGTTATACTGCTAAACCTGTGGCCCAGTAATGAATGCATCAGTTTATACCTCCAGGGTGAATCCAATGACTTTGAAACACTGCTCGACTGCATCAAACTGCTCCTTGTAGGAAGCGTTGTTCACTATGTCAGGCCCAAGTTTAATGTTCTCGTGGTACAGATACCTGCAAAACAAAAAGGAACCACTGGGGTCTCTGGAAGTTGGGAGTTTGCAGCATGGGACGCAGATAACAGTGTTTTGGGAAAATTGCTAAGGAATGTCAAACCTACTTCGGTGTTTTGCTGTCAGAGAGCTTGTAGTGGGCTAGCTTCTTCCTGTCAGCCAGACCAGCATAAATGTAGTAAAAGATGTGGAAGTTCCTCTCCCCCCTGTGGAAACACGCACATATAGTGGAAATCAAATTCCTGAAAAGGAGACATGCTAGGTAAATGTTTTCGCCACATGATTAACATGACTCCAGTTTTGTTTTCTTAAGAAAATTTCTAACAAAATAAACATGGTGTATCTGATATCTCCATGTTGGTGTTACTCCTGCATCATGTTAATAGTGTCCAGGATCAACATTGCTACTGACCAATCCCATTGTTGTGATGGCATAGTTTTGGAATTTGGAGGAAAAACAGACAAACTAATATAATCTGCAAACAATCCTACGCCTTCCCATATTCGTTTGAATAAAGAAGGCTGACGATCCTTCTTTAAATTCAAAACCAAGTTGTATTTCCACCAGTAACACAAATTGTAAGACTTTATGAAATAAATTACAAGCATAGATGAATGATGATGAACACTGAATGCCTTTGGTTGTTTATTATGAATAAAATTTAAGCTTAAATTTATATTAATCATGAATATGGTGAAGGAAAACCTGTCTAATCTTTTGCTAAATCCATTAGTAAATAGCCATTTTTGTTTCAACAGGATAATCAAACTAAATTTGATTCAGGACACTGTCACCAAATCTCATCGGAAAGCATCAACAATCATTTCAGGTGTGTGTGTGTCATTAAAATATACCCATAATGAAGCAATTGAAAATTATCTTGCAGGGGTAACAAAATATGCAACATGTGAATAAAGATTAATTCATGAAAACATAAGAGTTCAACCTGTTTTCTATTAACCCAAATACGACACCCATTAACAGACTAAATATTCATACAATGTACGGCCTAATCGAGCCCTCTCTGACGTGTGTCTGTTTTCCAATGCAGTATTTGAGTGTGTCTTTGAAGTTCCACTAAAGACACACGCAAGACCACAATCTTTGATCCAATAGGAAATAAGCTAGCCCTTCCACTTGACCCGGTCTGCTCCCCAGACACACGATAAGAAGAAATGATGGACCGAGTGAAATGCAGGTGAAAGCAAATGCCACCAGTTTCAAATGAAAAAGCAGATGTGAAAGAGAGCAAGAAAAAGAGACAATCTATTATCCGCTGATCCGTGGAAAGCGGGCAGAATAATAACCTTCATGGCAATGTTCTTTCAGAAAATGAACAGAGAGATTATTTGTATTTTTCTATGAATGTCACTCTCAAATGAAGGTAATAACAGTCAAAACCGGGACCAACACAAGAAACAGGAAGTGATATTTACATCGCCTGGTGGACAACTCTGGATTTTTCCAGCAGATACTCGGATATCTGTGCTCCGACCACTGTTCCACCACCGTTGAACTTCATTTCCAGGTACTTGCCGAAGCGGCTGGAGTTGTCATTGATGACAGTGCAGGCATTTCCAAATGCCTCCACCAAGCTGTTGACCAGCAGGATCTTCTCCTGGAGTGTCCTGTTATTGGCCTAAACAAAATATTCCACTTTAGTATGGGGGACTAATTTTAAAAAAAAAGTAAGTGTTACACTATGACAAGTAGCACTACCACTTCCTATAATCTGCTCATATAAATACAAAAAAGGTCAAGAGAAATGACATTTCCTTTTTAGTTAGCCTTCATATCATGACTGGCACTAACTGCAGCACCAACGAACTCATTACAAGATCTTCAAACTGCGTTAACAGAATATCTACCAAACGATCAAGCGTTGTGCTGGTTGGATTTCATGACTCACCTTCCCGAGAACCGTTAGCTGCTGCACCAGCAGATGAGCACTCTCTGTTTTCCCTGCTCCACTTTCCCCACTGATCACAATACACTGCACACAAGAAGTCACTTGAGTCACATTTAATTATATATGCACTCTGACTCCTGTGGTGTCAACAAAAAAGGCTTTGAGGCTTAAACGCGAATAATATTAATAATGTTATTAACAGCTTAACTACCATTGTCACTAAAATATGTCACTGAATGCAGACAGTGGAGAGAGAATCAACATACTGGCTTTCTTTTACAAAGAAAATTCAAATACAGAGTCCATATAGGACAGGCATATTATATTATTAGCCTTATTAACAATAAAATCATATTGCAAGACAATGATCCCAAGCACACTAGCAAATCTACAGAACTGAAAAAGAAAATAATCAGTTTTTGAAATTTCCCAGACCTGAACCAGATTGCAAAGCTGTAGCAGGATATTAAGCGAACTGTGTATAAATGAATGCCCACAAACCTCAATGAACTGAAACAACACTGTAAAGAAGAGTGGGCTAAAGCTCATCCACAGCGACTGGCTCTGCAAGCTATTGAATCGTGGGGTGTACTTAATTTTTCACAGTACTGTTCAGAGTCTTGTGCAAACTTTCTTTCTTAGAAAGGATGTACTTGAATTTCCCCAAAGACGATCCAATCAAAAGGCCTTAATTCACTTGCCAATTCTCCAATATCGAATAATAGACACACCATGCTAACCATCCTAGCAAACTAGATTTAGCATTATTAGCATCACACAAAATGCACAAAATCCCCCCAACCCTGCAAAAAATGAATAAATGAAAAAAAAACAAAAAAAACAGAACCTGCTTTTGGTACTTTCTGGTATCTGGTTTCTGTTTTTTTCAGGGTCTGTGTTGTCAAACTGCTGCTCTGGCATCGTGTGGAACAGCACTTAAACAAGTAAACTCAAACAGTTTGTAATAACTGAAGAGCTTATTACCTGATCAGCATTGTATGAAACCATAGATTGGTAGGCAGTATCAGCCACAGCGAAGATGTGTGGTGGGTTAGCTGTACGCTTAGCTCCTATGTACATCTTAGTGTGCTATGAAGAGAGGGAGAAAAAGATAAAAGCTTGTTAAAGACATGCTCAAGAGTGTAATGAATACAACAAAATAGATATTTTTAGAAAACTAAATTAATGATTTTACAAAGCGGATTTGTAATAATCTCTCAATTAGCAACAAACTTGAGGCAAAAACATGATAATTGAGAGGAAAATAGAGCCACTGAGTTATGGACGAGGCAGAAAAACAGCGGTAGTATCTGTGAAAATGTGTGTGCACTGTTTGAAGCCAAATGGGATGCAGCAGACTGAAGAACTGCAGAGGCTCTAATGAGCTATGCCAGGCTACATTCACTGCATTATTGACCAAATGTAGAGATGCATGTACACGGAAAGAACACAGATCCAAATAAAACAAAGGTCTATTTATCTCCACGGACCTCAGGCGTGTATATCTCCATTGTATGGAAAGGATTGACTGCAATGAGGGTGTCGCCCACATATGTGTAAATTTGATCTTTTCCATAGCGATTCTGAAGCTGATCTGCGACAGTGTTCTGGAAAAAAATAAACAAAGACAATAAATATCAGTATGAGATGCTTGCTAAATGACAGTCGGAACTATATTTATAAAAAAAAAAAAAAAAACAACCCACAGAAGTTTAATTTATGCCAACGTTTCCATCAAACCAGCAGCCCATTTCAGCTTGAAGGATGGGTGGAAATATCCGCTGGCAACTCATTCAATATGTCAGTTCATCCCCCAGATTTGATAAATTGTTCCAAATGTTCTTTCTGTCAAAGATGCTGCTGTGTATTTTTGCTTTGTTTTGTTTTGGTTCTTGAAAGACCAGAATGGGTAATTATAGGAAAAATGATGCTAAATGTCATAATGTGACATAGTGTACCTTCAACAGCGCTTAAATACAAATATATCACAGTCGATGCAGTAAACGTTCAATCAGTGTTCATTTTTGATTATCATTTCTAAACTAGTCGTTTAATCACTCAAGCGACTTTTTATATTGCATATTTTGTCCAATGGTAAATGGACTTGTTCTTATATAGCGCTTTTCTACTCTGTCTGAGCACTCAAAGCGCTTTATACAACTAATTCATTCACCCAATCACACAAGCACTTTTTTCTGACCTAAGTGCTAAGTAGTCTACCATTCACACACATTCATACTCCGATAGATGCATCTTGCCCAAGGATATTTGGCATGCTGACTGGAGCAGCCTAGGATCGAACCACCGACCTTCTGGTTAGTGGCTGACCTGCTCTGCCACCTGAGCTACAGCCACCCCAACACCGAATGCAACAAGAGAACTTCGAACAGGAAAAACACCACTCACTACTTTTAATCTTAATATAAAAGTATTAGTATTGAATATAATAAACACAGAATTCACCATATCATAAAAATATGTTCCTCTGCAAAAGGAAACAAAGCCATGTTCATTTTGGAGTTTTTGTTTGGTGTGGCAGATAGTTGCTCCTCCCTGAGCCTGGCTCTGCCAGAGGTTTCTTCCTGTTAACAGGGAGTTTGTCCTTCCCACTGTTGCTTGCTCGCAGGGGCCCATCTAATTGTTGGGGTTTTCTCTATTACTGTAGGGTCTTTACCCTAAATATAGTGCCTGTAGGTGACTGCTGTTGTGGTTTGGTGCTATATAAATAAAACCAAATTGAACAGAATTGAAATAATATGTGGTGACTTTTCTTGGTTAATGTTAGAACAACATGTTGGCAGCTTTTTACAGTGTATATTTTAAATTTACCTGACTTGTTATAAGTAAAATACTTTTGTAACTCATTTTGTAACTTAAACGCATTAATCACTATCTATCAAATAAACCAAATATTTTTTTCTCCATCATATCATACATGAAAATTTTAGCTGTTGTATTTGTTACCATCTAGAAGGGCAAAAATAAAAGAAATAATTTTTTCCATTTTATTCCAGCTAAGTGCGGTGCAAGCATTCCAATTTTGATTGGGACAGAGCAGTTTGGGCTTAGCAGGTAATTACAAAGTTAATATTTTATTAATACCAGTTATCTGTGCGTACATATGGGTGTGTAAGTTAAGAAAACAGTACTTGATCTATCATTATTTTTGGTGTGGGTTGTGAAGACCAGCACAAGTTATCCTTTCACTTAAACACCAAAGTGCAATTAAAAAAATAGATGAAAGTGAAAGACTGAGAGAAAGAGGCTGTTGGGTGAGCTACATTAACTCTATCAGCAAAGAGAGAGAGAGAGCACTCTGCTGTAAATTCATAAATGTATCTCAATAGAAACTACCTATGCTTTCAAGGAGAAAAATAAAACAGGCAGAGATTTTCAGCTCTAACTCCCATCAATTCTCTGGGTTTTTTTTCTTTTTCACCAGAAAATGTTTGCTGCATTCAGTGACTTCATCCTAACTCTAACTTGTTATCTGATGTTGTGCAGCCAGGAAGGGGAAAAAAGAAATTCTGTGAAAAAGCCTAATTCATTTTTTTTTTACCTCATCTAGAACCTCAAGGGTGGCGAGGTCATCCACCTCGTCTGCGTCCTGTGTCTTCATGTGGCTTCCTTTTTTGGTATGAATACGCTCATGCCTGGAACACAACAATGACATCTCTTAGTGAGCATGCTCTGAAAAAATGAATGTTAAATTTTGCAGATTCTTCTAGAACTGCAAGCCCCGCTACTTTGCAGAGGAGCTTTTACTGGGACGCACTGGTCTGACTACGACTCTAACCTCAGGGACGCGTCTCTATTCAAGCATCTTCTATTTTCATCAAGGAAAGAGTAGACACAGAGAGGGATAAAATAAAACAAAAATAGTCCCACAGGGAGGATAAACTTCAGAAGTGGGTGACTTAAGTTTAGTAAACAAATCTTTTCTAGTTAAGTAAATGTGTCTTTCAAGAGATTAAATCTGCACAAGGGAATAAAATAATCCCACAAGATTCCAATTACCCATTGTAGGAATTGCAACATCATCTTATTACCACAAGTCAGTTCATTTACTGACAAGTGATATCAGGAAACCAGCAAATTTAGTGATGAACATAATTTACTGAACAAGCTTTTAGCTTTATTGTTATTTAACTTTTAGAAAGACAACATGACTCTTATGTTTCCTGATACTTACGTGTTGTTGATGGGGTTCAAGTAATTTTGTAATTTGGGGGTTTGTATACATAACGTTCATTCCATGTCAGCTGACCACATGCTTCCAGCCTGACCATACCAGATATCCTTAAATAATTCCAAGATGATCCACTTTTAATAGGAAAACTGTCACATTTTAGCTTTCTGTGCCATTTTCAAAGAGCTATAGAACTACTTAAGCTAGGTCGCTCAAATGTTCATGTCAAATATTAGTTACTATATTATGATTTCAACAACATACAGTTTTAAGAGTGTAGCTGAAGGCTGTGGATGCTGCCTGTAAACAAAAATATCAATATGAAAATAATCATTTTGGGGAAAGTGAGGCAGAACACATCATGATGTTACTGTCAGACACCAACTCTTTTAAGAAAAGTTGGTTGTTACTTCATGTGCATGAATTAGTTGTCCTCTATTTTCAAGCTCTAACATTTTTTCATGGTATGAAGTACACCTCATTTATGGGATATGGCCTTTCTACAGGTTAAGCTGCTGCTCAGGTGGCAGAGCAGGTCATCTATAAATCGGAAGGTCAGAGGCTCAATCCCTGAAAACGTTCCAGGGTCAAGTTCCAGGAATCCTATTTCACTGTGTCTCTACTGAAGCATCATTTATCTGATAGGTAATGCTGAACACAAGTGAGCTTTTAAGCTCCTGTAGTTGATTTACAGTAAATATCATAACCACTGACAGCATCAAATGACATTACAGTATTATAAATGAAAACTCATAAAACAGAACAAACAGTGACAATAACATGATTTGAACATTAAAACAGACAACGATGTAAGAAGGGCAGGGTGGCAGTTGATGGCAAATACGTGTGCAATCACAACTACAACAAGAGCTTTGACTGAATTATAAAAGCTCCTACTGCGTCACAAAAGCATCCTCTATAGTTACCTGTCATTACTGTCTGAGCTTCTGTCTGTCTTTCCATGATGGCTTAAATGACAGAAACGGGATCGACATGTTATCACTGTACAGGGAGAAACTCACTTTAAAGGGCAACATTTTAACTCATGCTAAGGAGCCTACAGCTCAAGTGCAGCCGGTGCAGGATTGACCTGTTTTTTGTGTGAGGGTGACAGGGCTTGTAAAACATCCAGCAAGTAGGGTAATTTGGATTATACTGTCGGCAAAAGCTAAGCAACAGCCTAGCATATAACAACCGCTGACAGGAAGGGCGTTCTGTTTTACGTTTTTCATGGGCTTTGTATCAAAATCGATCAAACACTTTACGGTGCGGGAGTATTTGGCTCATACAGCGAGATATCGGGACAAAAACATAGAGACAAAAGCCATAAGGACACAATACCTTGTTTTTTCAATCACTCCAATTTGCTGGTTGAGATCAATGAGCTCAATCAATTGTTTTTGCAGGATTTTCTCTCTGCCGACAGTCTGTTTGATGAACACATGCTGGAGCAGGTCTTGCACATTCGGTCTCAGCTCAAAGTCCTTAATCAGACATCTGTGAGGTGGGAGAACGAGCATGAGGCAGAAAGAGGAGTGCAGTGCATTTCTCAGATTCATATTCAAAGCAGCGGGTTATCTGTGTAAATATTTATTATTCACACAGGAAGGATAAACACTAGAAGCCACACTCACTTGCAGATGAAGTCATTAAACTCATCTGACCAGAGCTCCGGCTGGTGGAGAGTAGGCGGCGGGTTTCTGTTACGGGAAGAAATGGAAAAGATAAATGGAAAGATAAGATGAGATAGGATTTAAGCGGGCAGGGCGGAGAACAGAAGGCTGGGACGATTCGTCACTGAGGGCATCCAGGGGTGTTTCTCTGGTGGCAAAAAGTGGTAGCTTTCAGCCATCAGAGCAGTGCAGCTGGAAACTTGTGTATAGACTCAAACCAGAACTTCTTAAATACTTTACCCTGAAAACATACACACATTGTTGTGGGGTTAAACTTAACAAGGCCTCACAGCAGAAAAACAACTCGGCTAATTGGATTCCCTGTTCGGCTTTAAGTACCTCTTTACGAGAGGGTTCCAGGTACTCGGCAGCGAAGTCACTGCTGCCTGTTAATGCATGGAGGCCTTTCGCACGTTGGCTCTGACAGCAAATAATTGGTCTAATGAGAGGACATTCGTCTCCTTTTTATCACACAACACAACCAATATAGACAGGAAATGCATCAGGCCTTTATTTTCAGGCTGTTCAGCTAATACTGTGATCATTAAAGTGTTTTTCTTATCCGAAAGACAAAGAGAGCCCTGCAGAGATAACTTGGGGTAGTTGCATTGGGCTACCTGAATAATAAAGCTACTTTTTAAAGCACTATAAAGGCTGCAAGGACTGTTTTAAATATAATTTCTTGTTTGTACCCCAGTTCGCTAAAGCAATTTGTTCAGTTTCGCCTGCCAAAAGTTCACTTAGTAAAGTATTGGAGGCAAGTTTAAATCCTCTCTGTTACACATAATGAAAATGAAAGCTTAGCTATTAACACCTGAGCACAATTATAATAGCACTTTAAATCTTTTATCCGCTCCAGAGACCGAAGCTTTGAGCACAGATTTGGCTTCCATACATATACTGTTGTCTTAGTCCTTCTCTGCAGTCCTCATTTTTTCTTCTTATTTAAATTCAAGGTTCAAGGTTCAAGGTGACGAATAAAGAACCTTGGACCTTGAAATATAAGGCAATGAGGAAACAACGTAAAAGACTACTGGACTTGTTCCTCTGTATGTTTACTCTTTATCTTTTTGGATTCAGCTCCATATGTTGAAATATGATACAATGTATCCATTGCACACTCCTTTCAGTGTAGACCTATGTTTTTTCATAATCCATGGTACATTGGCAAAATATAACAATCATGTTGAAAATAACGGTAATCCATCAGTACGTAATGAAAGTAATCTGGTCCGTAGGAGGACTTAAAGTTAGATAAATACAACCACATATGAAGAGCAACACATGACATATTACACTATTTACACAAAAGTGAAATCAAAATGCAGAAACATTGTGTGTGCTAAGTACAGCCTTCCATAGGAATAAATAGGAAACGTATCAGCCAGGTGCTGCTTATCAAATGCACTTAGTTAAATGATCATCAGCAAGTCTGATCTTCTCTATGAAAGCAGAAGATTTGTTAGTTTGCAAGTCTGGAGGATTCAGGTCTGTGTTAACACAATACCAAGGAGGAAAGAAACAATTACTTCTGCGCATCAATTCAACACAGTTACCAACCTTCCTAAATGGGAACAACCTTCCTAGAACAATGTTCTTGGACAGACAGGACCAATGTGGAGATGTTTCACAGCTCCACATTTGGCAAAACACAAACCCAGCATAACTGTCAAGCACGGTGGTGGAGGGGTGATGGGCTGATTTGCACCTTGCAGCCGTTGAGTCAACCATGTATACCAACTGCTTTGTTTACCAAAGCAATCTAGAGTTAAAATTTGCATCTTCTTAAGTGTGTTGGCTGCAGAGCTGAGCTGCGACTTACCTCGAAGGCGAACATTCTCCATTTCTGGTTTGTGTTTGGTTTGCGAGAGTTTTTAGACAAGTAAGCGCCTTCCATACAAACCACAGGGAGCTGCAGGAACCGTAGTAAACACAAGGAGGTTTTTGATGCAGTGCCAGCTTTGCAATCCATTTCACTCAGCAACAGCCAGCAATCTTCAAGAAACAACTTGCCAACCAGCAGGTTTTATGCATTTTCCCTCACAACTGTTGGTTGCATCACATCCAATATGGCAGACAATTCTCAAGAAACGTCAATAGAGAAACGGCATGGGCTTGTATGGCATCACTGTATATAAAATACATTATAGTATTATATGTTTGCATGCATTGTGTCAAGCTTTTGTGTGCCTCAATTAGTAGGTAAAACTGCACTAATAAAAATAACCATACTAGTTATTGATAGAAAATCAGGATTATAACAATCATAATAAAAATGAGGAATGGCTTCGGTGGCCTGCTGTTTGGGGGGGGAGGGCAAATGTGTACTAAATAAGAGAGAGTGGATGAACTAATGCCCTCAGCGTGGCTTTTTCCAAGACTGCTTGACAAATGAAGCCAGAGTAGTGAGCGGAGGGAAGTGAGGAGTGTGAAGAGGGAGCCCGGAGCTCTGGCTGCAGCAGTCACATAGATTGTGAGAAAGCTGTGTGATGGCTCCGTTGGAGCACGACCCCCAGAGCAAACACACAGGACAGCCGTGACACAGCAGCAGTCTGTGTGTGTAGGCGTGTGCGTGTTTCAGGGCAGTGATGGACAAAGAGCTGTGCTGTGATGGTTAAATGCTCTCACACTGAAATCAGGTGAAGATAAACAATTAGAAAATCAGCTTCAGCTCACAGTAGAAACAAAGAGAAAGAGGGACTGTGCCCGCAGCCTCCTCCCAGCAGGATCATTGGGATGAGTGCCAGGGAGGGAGTATGTAATGGATAAAGCCCTGCAAGCAGAAAAAAGCCATTTGAACTAAAAAGACTGTACTTAGTGTGGTGACAGTCTGTATAGAGGCACAAATCACTATGTTGGAAGTAGGAGAGGACTTTTCTTTATTGCAGTGCAAGCGCTATACATTATGCTATCTTTACAAGCCGAGGAGTCAGATAATGAAAACATGCCCAGTCTTGTGAGATGGTCCGTATCAGGGTAGTGAAGAAAATATCATGTTATTCTACTTCTGCCTGGGGTGAGCTGTATCTTAAGGCAAAGGCTATTTGCATGCATGGTTCCAGCTTTAAAAATGGAAGCAGAGTGGTTATAATCTTGTAGTTTCTGATTAAATTTTATCTTTATTTTCTTTCAGAGTGTATTTGACGGTTTTCGTTTAGTTACTTTAGTTTTTATGACTATTTTAGGTTCTAAAACCTACAGAATATAATATCCATAAACTCATATTGAGTACTATCTATGTATTTACTGATATAGACTGAAAGCTTAATACTGTTCATGCCTGTATTCGCATTTTCAATGAGCTGTGTTTTCTCAGCCCATAAACTGTAATTAAAAAGTCATGAAAAGTGTTTCAGAGGACAAAACAAGAAAAGAAAAGATGCACAACAGGGTCAAATTAAAAGGGTAGTCATTATTTTATCACTCTGACAAAGTCAGTACTCAGCTCTATCAAATCCAGGGATGGCAAAACAGCATAATAATAGCTTTAATCTGTAATAGCACCTTTCAAGGTATCAAAAATGTAAAAGCACATTACATAAACAAAATGCGAACACAGTACAAATAAAATTAAGTAAATTATTTCTATGAGAACTTAATCATGTGCAGGAAAGCTGTCATTAGGCTTGAAGCAGAGTCCAGTTTGATAAAACATAAAATATGTTTTATTGAGAATCAATCTCATTTTTGAAGAGAGCACAACATGTTTTTGGTTTATTTGCAACCTTCAGCTCAGATTTGTCATAAGAACCAAATCATTTAAATTCATTCAGCACAGCAGAATATGATGCAATTATGGCAGGTTTACCTGGGTATTTTAAAAAGGGCTCTCATTGGGTGGAGGTCAGAGAGGGGCGGGTCTCCATCTCCTAGCTCTATAGCTGTGATGCCCAGGGACCAGACATCACAACGGGCGTCGTAGGTGGAGTCCAACTGCTGCTCACATGCTATTACCTGCAGGGATGATGAAATAAAGAACATATAACAGGTGATCTAATGTCTGATTACAGATATCACGAGTAAAGCAATTAAATCAGGGTCTGCTTCCTTCTTTGAAAGTCAGTATTTACGTTTTTTTT
>NW_005187438.1:3636910-3669865 GCF_000239375.1 Pundamilia nyererei | reverse complement strand
AAAAGTTGTGCACTAACAACAAAGGAACTAAACAAACTGCAGCAGCTCAGCCAAAACTTCCTCATTATCATTGGCTGTGAGCAGAACATACTCACACACACACACACACACACACACACACACACACACACACACACACACACACACACACAGTCCATCATCACTGTCCTGCGGGCAGTATGGCACTCAATCAGCAGTATGAATCATTCAAGATTCATATTGTTATTACCACACACTCACATATAATACACACATTTAACAGTAATCAGTAATTTGTTTTTCTAGTTCTGAACAGGCAGAGTCTAATGCATGCAGACCAGACAAATCATTACCAGATAACCAATAAGACACACACTCCACAAAACCCCAAGACTTTCATTATTCCGTCATGTTGCTGGCAAACACACTTAATGAAAACTAAAAGAAATCAATGTTAAATCTGTCCTCAAGGAGACTAATTTGCAAAGACATGACAAACTGACTTTTAAACAGCAAAATTATTTCCAACCAACGCACAAATATAGACACATAACGCGGCCAAAATCACAACTCGACAGCGACAACCAAACACAATTATTCTGGAAAAGAAAGCTCATCTACATAACATGTGTATAACACAGTGCGGAAAAGATGCAGCTCACCTCCAAGTCAAACCTACATAAGCAAATCCTCTTTAGAAGTAGACTTTATATAAAGCCAGCGCTGTATATTGTCCCCAAAGTGTATATTTAGAAAGAAGAAACCTCCGCTCTGTCAAGTGCTTCTTGTCTACTCAGTCCACTCAGGTAAATGCCCTTTCTTAGACCTTTGTGAATAAATGTCTTAAACAAATAAGATTAAAATCCTTGAGCCTTAACGACACCACGTCATGCAGCACCCTGCATTTGCACGGCATGCAAACTTCATGTAAAAGCTATTTTGATTTAACAAGTGAACATGCAAGTTGATCTGGGGTGATCATGTATGCTGAGTATAAGTTTACCCATCTCATCCCCACGAATTCCGCTAATGACTCATCTAATCTTGATCAGTGTTGAGGTTAAGCGTGCAAATGGGTGGTTAACAGATTCCTCTACTTGTTGAGGGTTTCCAAAAGTGTTTGCTTCAAGTTCAATGAAAAATAAATGAATGGTGTCTGACTGAGAGGCTAAAAGTGCATCTCCTAACATTCAGGTTATCTCTGTTTTCTGCTATGCCGTTGCTCCACTAGGGGTTGCCGAGCCTTTTTCATGATGAATCAATTCACTGCACAGTCCAAACGTCATCTGAAGTTTGTTTTCCTACATTACGCAATCTGTTTTGCTCTGCAGTGTGTTTTGTTTGTTGTCCCTGTTTCATTCTAAGATCCATTTAAATGTCTTACTCCTTAAAAACCTACTGGGGTGGCTGGCAGTTGCTCAGTAAAATTGGTTGTTATATTTGGTAAACTGAGACCTCCTTGTGATTGCTTTGGTCGTTAGCAGATTGTTGTGGTTGCCTGTAGTTTGCATGCTAAGTTCTGACTTGTCTGCAAACACTTGCCAACTATTTGCTGAGCAGTAGTGAAACAGCAAAGACTGCAGCACAAACTGAAAATGGAGACAGTTTTGCACATTATGAAATGTGTTAAATTGTACTGATCCATTAAAGGAACTAAGCTTGAATTTCATGACAGCAGTGGATTGTTTCAGGAGCCGATTCCCCGTATGGTGAAGTCTCGACAGGAATGTCATTCTCACTGAAGCCTTTGGAAGTATGATGGGGTGTTTTGCATCTATAAAAGACTTATGGACAGCCTGGCTGCTTGTTAATAATGCAGAGACACACTGTGTTCCCTTATCTGGAGAGCCAATTCGGAGGGGGAGTATGAAAGTCAAAATATACAGGAGACAAGACCAAATATGTTGGAACATGTGTGTTCACCTGCTCTCCTTGATATTAAGGGATGTTTAGAGCCTGACAAGTATAGGAATTTCAGGACCAATAATATTCCAGTATGTCAGCTGATTCCTACTGTTATTTTAGACACATGATTTTCTGACTGCGTGTTAGTAGTATGTCTAGTTATTTATTATTTATTACTCAGATCAGCAGGTTGTTGCTTTTCTGGTGCTCCAACCATGGTGCCATCAGGGACGTTCCAAAGTGGCCTCTGTTGAATAAACTGTGCAGCATCAACATTCATAACATGGTAATGAGCACCTCTTCTTCGCTTTTAAAATTTTCATTAAGTTATGAATTATCTAAAAAAAAATTACAATATTTTCTCAGTCAACTTAAAAGAAAAAATTTGATTACTTATTCTGAATTTTGACTTTTTACATTATTGAAAAACATTATTTTTTTATTCCATGCAAGTGACAACACTTGAGGCGGTTTAATGGACTTCACACTGATCCCTCTGGAGGCACAGAAGGTGTTGCTGGACTTTTTTTCAAATACGCAGTAGCACATCCTCAAGACCTGTAAACAGACTTTGATGTGCAAACTCTCACCTACCACCACTGAACTTCTAACTTGCAATATAAAGGAAGCACAGCTTCCAACGCTGTCAATAAACATTGACAGTAGTGGCCACAGATAACAGCATACAAAAACTGCAGCTTAGTCCCTAATGCATTACTGAAGCAAGAAAAACACTATCATATAGAAACAGCCTTTCAGTCAGTGTCAGAGAGTCGTTAAGAACCCCGAGCTGAGAGCCCAGCTCACAGCACAAAGTCACATTAACCTGCTATAAAAAGAATAAGGTTCAAACACATACGACTGGTATAAAACGCTCAATTTTTGTTGCAGCCACTTCTCTACACAAGCTATACATACTGTCAGTGCACTCAGCCATGATTATACAAGAGATGAACGATGGAGGCTGCCCATTTCACTTTTTCCATGCACATTGTATTTGACAGTGTTATCTCTTTGATGATTATTAACTGTGGTCCACTGGGATCTGCTCCAGGCTAATGTAGCAGAAAGAGACGAGGCTGCGGGAGCATTTATAGGCCACTTTTACCGTACCTCGGGAGCCATCCAGAAGGGGGTTCCCACTGAGGTGTTCCTCCTCAGACGGGTATTTGTCAGCTGGGCTGAAACGCCTGCAGGGTAGAAAACAAGACTCAGTGGAGACAATTCAAAATATCTCAATAACATGTTTTTATTTCTACAAAGATCACACTGGCAGGTAAAAGTGATGCTCTGTGAAAAGGGAAACAGTGCACAGTAAACAGCAGGACACGGCTCAAGTGATAGAGAGCCCAACAGCTCTTGAAGCGTGCACTGATAGAGCTGTCGCTATAGTGACGAAGGAAATAAACAATACACACGCATAAACATCTGCAGTGCTTTTTTTCTTTATCCAAATGATAGACTGCCATGAATTACAAATTCTTATTTGACTGCAAGCGATTTTGGCATTTCAAGAACAACATTTGAATACAATTCAACTGTGAGCACGATCTGGTGGCCGGAGACGTGTCACCTCCTCCCAGAACAAGACGCATCTGAGTGATTTATTGTCTGATGCTAGAGAGGCCCGAGTCACATTACAGCAGTCAAGTCAGAGGCAGATACGTTCAGCAGAAATGGGACTGCAGAGAGAAAAAGAGGACACGTGTGTCATTACGTGTGTGTGTGCTGTGTTAATGTGCCTGACAAGGAACATGCTGACCCACAATCGTGACTTCGGTCCAGTCCAGACAAATCAGTGTTACGCTACACTGTGATGTATCCCAGGGCGGGCTCTGCTGAAGCAGCCGGCCAGATCAAGAGCAGCGACCGGGACAAAAGCAAAGCCTCGAGACAAAAGCGGCAACCCACAAACAAAAGGTGATGTAGTGATGCACGACATGCTGCTGCAGAACCGCGTCTCTGTCTTCTACTTCATGGTTTTATATGAAGAATATGAGGCGGACAGATTCTGCAAAATGTGTTTTAGCAGCCAGACGTGCAACATAAAAGCTTTTAGGAAACGAAAGGGCAATTTGAGGAAATGTACCAACAAAACATCCAGATGGTGAACTGCATAAAAATCTGTTTAAAACATCAAAAGTGTGCAGACAGGCACAATCTCTAAGTAACAGAACAAAGCCATTTACACCACATGAATGTATTTCCAACCATGTCAGCAAATTTAGACATGGTGATGATTCTGCGCATCCATTTAAATGCTGTCACTGTTGGAGCTTGGGGGTTAAATCCAGGGGTGGAGAGGAATGCTGGGATGAGCAGTGTAAAGGAAAATGGTTCTGTGGCAAACATCAAAAGGGATTATAATCATGTGCAGGGCGGGGAGGTGTAGGCATAAGGCGAACATACACACAGGGACAGTCACATCGTGTCATAAAACCACAAACACACTAACATCACCTCGCATTAGTGAGGACAAACTCAGAGTTTTACAGGGATTCATCCTTATACACAAACTTGATGTGTTTGTTATGATATATAAGGCGTGTGAGGAATATCAGCGCGTGAAAGTACAAGTACACAAAAAGCCCCCTATTAAAGCTCTCTCAACCCCTCTGTTTCCACTACATTAGCCCGGAGTGCAGCCTGGTGGGCCACACACTTAATAATCATCACAGAGATAATGCCGTCAATTAGAATATTCATGAGAGACCGATGAACGAGCAGCTCTCCTCATTCTTCTGCTGCTCTTTTTTGGGTCCGTCTTTTTTTTGCTGTTCTGTTTCTCCGCCGGTGATGAGTCACTGCGGGGGCTTTATCTCTTCAGCTGCTCAGTGTAGCATGTGCCCCTCCACACGAAAAACCATTAATCCCAGCGTGACGCAGTACCCGTGGAAGCTCGAGTCGAACCCCCCCCCCAACGCCGCCATTTTCGTCACTCTGCGAGTTTGTTTCTCCTCCTTCGTGACGTCACAGACCTCATTCAAATCTCAGCTGTCAGCAGCTTACAAGCTGGCAAGCGGGACGTCACAAAAGAAGTTGGAGCTACTTTTATAAATGAGATTCAACCCGGGTGCCTGCATACTCTTTGAATTCAGCCTGTTGTCATTGCACTAAAACATTTCACAGTGACCTTGCAGCTTGTTGTAATTGAAATGGAAACTAATCAAATAATCCTGTTTTTAATTATCCGAAGAACAGAAGAAATAAATGAAAATGCTTTTTTAAGGTCTTTTTGCAAAAACTGCCTGACCTCAGTTCATGTTGGTAAGAATGGGAGACAAAGATGGCGATGCACCTGCTCTTATACTCTACGTTACTTGAAATGGCATGAGCATGCAAAACAGGAAATAATTCCAAAAGCAATTATTTCTGCATGGCCATGAACAGAAACTGTTGCGCTTTTTCATGACAGTCAGCATGAATTCCTGACTATTTTCACAGGAAGTCCGTTTTGTGTTTGCAGCACGTACGATTGAAATCAAGAAACCAGAGTATTTTTTATGTATTTTAACCCAAGCCACAAAGATTTTTCTCATCTTGACCACATAGTGTTTAATGCTCAATGCTATGAAAGTAATAAAATATTAAAAAAAATAATACAAAGAATGTGTGATGTTTATGATGTTAACTTAAACCTCTAGTGTGTTCAGCAAAATGAGTCACTCCACCAGCAACCCCTCCACTCTCGAAATATACACATTTTTTTCCTTTTCAAAAGTGAAAAATATTCTTTTTGAGTACATGGGCATGAATCAATACATATGGCATCATATTGGACCAGACAAATGAAAACATCCTGTTCAAAAGCACAAATCAGTAGATTACAGGCTGTACTGGAGTATGTATGGAGTATATATATGTATAAAGTGCAAAACTGTGATGAGGCCAGAAGAAACTAACCACAGCACATGCAACGTGTTACCAAGAACGTGTCAAGTCAACAAAGGTTAGCAATGAAAAGCCTAACTCAGAGTGAAGATCAAGCAGCGACAAAGCAAGAAGTGTGATTTACAGGAGAGCTTGTAGTGGAGGACATGCTGCTGCTTGAATAGTATGTAGGCCTGCGTGGTGTCATGATATTATGGTAGATAAGGGTTTTTGCCGTAAAAGCAGATGTGTGAACCAGTAAACAAAGACTTTTCACCACAAACCACATTCACCGTTCACACACACATTCATGTGGCTCTTGATTCTGGGACTTTAAGCCCTTCCTTACTACCACACACACACTTCAGCATGTAGATTAGAGGACCAGGAGACTGACAGCTGTCTTTAAAATTGATAGACAAAATTAGGAATACAGTGGTGTCCCTAGTTACAACTTTAAAAGTAAATGGACCTTTTAATTTAGACTAATCTAGTGGACTAAAATTAACAACATTTGTTTTTGTGGTCTTATTTATTTTCCATACAAATCCTATGAATCTCTGTGCTGGCAGCACTCAAACCTAACAATTCCTGTAATGCATACAGCTTGTTTTACTTGAATGTGCTGCCTATGATGTGAACACTTCATAGAATAATAAGAGAAAACTTGAAAGCAGACAGTTTTTTTAATCTGGCAAGAATATAAAAACTTAAAAACTATAAAAATGAATTATTATTTATGGTGCAAGGGGAGCAAAGTTTAGTTATTGGGTAAACCCTGCTATTTACAGTGACTCTGACTTCCAAGTAAGCTTTTCATTTTTTAGTTTTGTGGTTTTGAATACATATGTTAAAAGGGAGTTTTTGCTTGCCACTGTCACCAAGTGCTTGCTCAAACAGGATCGTCTGATTGTTGCCGTTTTCTCTGTATTATTGTAGGATCTTTACCTTACAATATGAAGCAGCTTGAGGTGCACAAAAATAAAACTGAATTGAATTGAAAGTTACAGGACAAATGACCGATTTGATCTGCTAGGGAATTAAAATAGATAAGACCTCAACCAGTGGGAACCATCCAGTAGATGTCGAGAGATTTCTGTCAGGAAAATCTGTGGCTCTTCTTCCTTTAAACCCACACTTCAATATAAACTTTATTTCCTCTTATAATACAGCTTCTTTTAACATCTTCCCTAAACTGATCCACATGCATTACTTCTAACCAGCAGCCACAAATATGGTGCGAACAGATAACAGTCATGCACAGCGGCAAATATTTATTCATAGAAGATAAGCTGATCAGCGGTGCCACTGCTTTCTTATACCTTAAAGTGAATGCAGCAACAATTTACTGATGATAACGTGTTCCAACATTAAACATAATTACTTCCTGTGAGAGTTACATGAGCTTAGCACTAAACACGGTGAATTGAAACTGGCTCTCTGGTCTAACCAACAATGTTTGTATGTAATAAATTATTTTCAGAGATACGATATCCTTCCTATCTTGGACATTCATTACAGGTTGAGCCAGAGAAACATCAAACACTTGATAAGATGTTCTTATTGTAAATAAGCAAGAGATGATATATCGCAGAAATAATGGCTGGATGCTGTTGGAGATGCCAGGATTGCAATAACCTGATTAATAGCTTCAGACAATTTGTGTGATATCGTCTGTGAGTGTTTATAGCATTTTAATTTAAATCAGAGTGAGGCAAAAGTTCTAGAACTGATTCTTTGCTAAGTTGTCTTTCATGTGTAGACACAACACTGGTTCATCGCTTGAGTTAGGTGCTTTTTTATGCTTGAATGGTTCATAGGTCGGGCTTAAGTGGCTTAACACACACAAAAAAAAACAAAAGAAATCCTCTGAAAATGGTCAAAGAAAATCTTTGAAAGACCTTCAGAGAGAGATGGGAGAACTATTTGTCAAGTACAGAATTAAAAGAAGGCCTCACTCCTTGGAAGCAAAATTTAAAGACATGAGGGGTGACTCAAGACTTTTGCACAGGACTGAAACATTTTGTTTCACTTTAAAACTGAAACCAATAACAGGTTACCTTTTCTGTCTATGAATACTCCAGCATTTCACAGTGTTGAAGATGTGACAGCTGATTTTCAGTGTACAGCAGCAAAAACTAAGAAAGCAACATGTGTGGTCTCGGCCAAACCACCAGATCATACAGAATAATTTGAGAAATTACAAACTCATGGAGGATTGTTTGGTTCTTCTTTCAGCATAAATACTTTTAAATGAATCACACTAAACACAATTAATAAATTACGTAGAAAGAGGTATTTAATGTTTTTTTTTTAGCTGAATAAAGCAGTTTTCAGATGCAATAATAAGAGCCACTAGTACTGACGCCATAGTTTTGACCGATTACGAGGGATGCTTTTCTGCCATTCCGTTCAGAATATGTTGTATTTGTAACTGTTTTTAGTTTTTAAAGCGAATATGTTCTGTAAACACAAATAAAACACACAACACACAACTGTTAAAAGAATCCAAGAATACCAGATCCTAGGATTCATCTCTTATCACCAGAAGCATTATCATATTTATATATGAATACTTATGTGATGCTTCTGGGTGCAGAGTTTGGACATCTCGATCTACTTCATCAGTAAACATCAAACAAACAAACAGGTGCTGAGAATCTCCATGACAGCAGCGCGAGGAGGAAGAAGCTGCTCTGGCTCAGTATTAGCTACTTCCCATTCAAGTATCAAGTGATTCCATTAATACCTCCCCACCCTCTAGTTCTTCTTGTGTAAAAGCAGTGCACTTTGTGCTTCATTGTTAGGAGAGGGCTTTTAAGAGAAGCCCACAATTAGCAGGAGTAAATGCAAACCTACGCACAAATGGAGAGGGGGATTTTATTTGTAATGAAAACAGGCAGCTGGGGGTTTTTGGGGAGGGGTGAGTCATCTCCGGAAAACCATCAGAATCAATTTGCCTATCCCGATCCTTGAGCCCAGGAACTACAGCGAGCCTCATTTGGTTAAGAAATCGCAGTGGGAGCAGCAGCAATGTCTGCAGCTGTTTGTGGCAGAGTGGAAAAGTATAACCATCCACCACGTTGTTGGATTGTATAAATGTAGTCCAGCCTCTCAGGGAAACTAATTGTTGTCACAGTTTATTTGTAAGACAGCTGAAGGTAATTGATTTCGTTAAATAGAGCTATAACATGTTCTTTGCTGATTAGAGGACAGGGATGCCAAAAATTTTTAAAAAGGCAAAAAGAGGCACATACCAAAGTCCACGAGCTTGATCCCTCCCTGCGTCGTCAATAGGATGTTGTTGCCTTTGACGTCACGGTGGATGGTCTTGTTGATGTGCAGGTGTTGGAGGCCCTGCGAAACAAAGAGGTTAACAGCTTCTTTTATCCTGATGAGCACCTGCCTGTAAAATCACCCCGTTTACTCTGGGGTACATCATAGTCACCCCCCTCCAATGCTTACCATGAGGGACTCGTGCAAGATGTAGGCAATAATGGATTCATCCATTCGGTCTCCTCTCTTCAGCATGCCCTTGGCCAGATCTGTCACAGAGCCACCATTGCAGAGCTGCAGTGGGGGGTGGGGGGTCCACAAAGGAAAGAGGACAATGAGCAAAAACTCACCATGAGTCAGCACACGCTCTGCTTACACAATGTGTCAAACTCTGGGAAAGATATGCCGAATTTTCATGTGGAAACAGCACGGGGTGAAGCGTTTTGATCATAAGATTTCACAGCGAGAAAACAGGGGGATGATGCTGGAAGTAATTCTATCAATCTTTAGAGGCTTATCTTTCTCAGGCAGCTTAGCGGGAGAGAATGTACATTTTGTATGCAGGGTTTAATCTATGCGGTGATGACTAAGCGGGCTCAAATAAAGCAAATAATCGTATGCATTCAGACAAAGCCAAGATTTATATTAGAAATTATACACCGTTTATGGGACATTCCTCACTGCGGCAGAACACCTCCTCCCCCGAAAAATAGACTTTTGTGTTTGTAGGTGTTTCCTTGCAGCATACAGCATCTTGATATGGACTTCACCGTCAATAGCAATCCCTCCCGGAAAATTACAGAAAATTACCCAGTAGGTTGCCTTGGCAACAACAATAACCCTTAATTTGGGTCTTTCTTTGGGAGATGCCAGAAGTGCATAAAAAATAAAAAGCTCTAAGATGTCAATCAGTGACGCTGGGGGTTGGAAGTGGACTGAAATGGCGTCTCTTTGCATACGAACCCTGTTTGTAAACACAGACGCTGTTACTCTCTATGGTAAAAGATATCATCTACACATGCATCATTCAACTTTTTATGAGCAATTTTCCATCTTCACTCTTAACTGCATGCATAAAAAACATCCTTGACATTTTCTGGTAGACAGGAAATTTCCATTATAGCTTTTTGTAGTGATCTCTTGCTTTTTTATAACTACACTGATTTCCCTAACTTGTAATTTAAAAGCAAATCAGCCTATAAAATCAGCCTGTTTAAAATGTGTAACACGTGCGAGAAAATGTTAAGACTACCATTCACAATTAATGCAACAAAAATAGTTTTTAACACACATTTCAAATGGTAGGTTACTGCAAGTGGAAGCACACAATGAGGCTTACAGTGTAATATTTATTTTCTCAGGGAAAGGGATGTTTACCCACTGTGCTGTGTAATTTGGGGTAAAGAAATAGCTCCTTATTAGATGGAAAATAATGATGCTAACTTGCAGTGTCATTACCTGCAGTCCTAAGAAAAAGGTACAGCATAGCTCAACAATAGCACCACAACAAAAAGAGTAAAGTAAACATCTGAGGGCCCAAATAGCCAAACAATGAGTGATCTCTTTATAATTCAACCTACAGGGCTTTAAAAAAATTTTGTGCTGACAACAGCAAGCTACAAAGTCATTCCTTTATTTAAAGATCTCAGTGAATACTAACTAAATGTAGTTAATTCGTGGGTTACAAGTACCTAGCATTGCAATTACTGATTTTATTGATTTATTTAGTCTATAAACTAACTGGAAGACAAAGATCTCATCTTCAAAATGCTTTTTAAAAATCCATCCAACAGTCTAAAACATAATAAATATAGATGAGACGCTATTGGTATTCACATAAAATTGATATAAGCAGCAAATCATGGCATTTGGGAAGCTGGAAGTAATAAAAATTGGTCCATTTTCCAAAGCAGTAATTTTCTAGAGCTTGGTACAGAACTGAAGATGTAGACAAAGCTACTGATTTGCTGGCTGATCAACGTTCCTACTCTTGCTTACGGCTACAAACTGTAGTTGGTGGCCAAAAGAGTGAGATCACAAGGAGTAGGTAATTTGTAGAGCTGCTTTAAAGGATCGAGTTGGAATCTGACTATGGCAGCTCCTTGGTGAGGTGTTTTGGGCTGGAGATGGTGACTCGTGCGAGGGAGGTCTGGACATTCCTGCTTAGACTGCTGCCCCTGTGACCCAGACCAGATAAGCAGCAGATAATAGACTGATGGGTGGCATTTTAGCATTAACAGCTTTTTAAAATTGAGCTAGTTATTATCTTGTCCCAGAAAGTTCAATTTGTTCATCTGCAGGGGAAAAGTTTATCTAAGACTGAAATATGAGCAATGACATGTTTCTCCTAGAGAGAGCACTGCGTCCAGATGAAAAGAAGCAACTTTCTGCAATTATTATTATCTTATACTGTACTGTAATCTTGCATTATACCTCAACAAGACAACGGTAAAAGGCCCCGGTGGTACCGGCGGAACAAGAGCCACTAAAGTCAAAGTTACTTCTTTGTGTATCTTGCATTTCCATATCTCTTTGAAACACTTTGTCTTTCTTTCCTTGTGCATTTCAGGAATTATATATCACTGCAAATACATTTTATTTCTCATTAGTAGTTTTGTGTCATGTTCATTTGACTTTGTATCCTGATATGTTAACCTCAAATTGAAATGCTGGCCCAAGGTTGGAATGGTAACTATAATCTGTAATCCTTCTACGACACTGAAGGTGAAGCAATTCTTTGACCTTGACGGTGCACTGGCATAAGTTTTCAATGATGTGCCTGTTGTCTGTTTTCTATCTGCCTATCAATCTGCCTATTCATCAGGAGCCCGGAGGACTGTTGCAGGATGGATGGCATGTATCTCAGCTGCCACATAGGAAGCTTAATCACGTCTCCTCTCGGCTATCAGACGTGCAGACAAACTGCAGTTAAGCAGAGAATACCGCAGAGGTTTTCACAGACAGCACAGCACTCTGACAATGAGCGGGGCCTGACGTCAGTCCACATCATTGCTGCCATATCACCTGTCATCATTAAATTACACGAGGCAGACGAAGGAATCCATATTAATGAGAGGTCCGATGTTCCGGATTTAGGTGAGCTAAACGTTAGTGCTCTCACCTTAGCCACAGCGGCCACATCAACAAGTGATCCTGGACATGAACATTAATTATTAGAGATGTGGTGAAGACCTAAATCTCTGCAGAAAGGAAACGACATTGGGAATGTCATAGATGATTGAATTTAATTGTTTAACTGCTTAAATCACATTTACTAACCGTTCTATGAGCTTTAGCACAGATATTCAAACACCTCAAGATTACGGTTTCTTTTCAGAGGCAGAAATTTTAACACTGACAGGAAAACTTAGCCTTTAATGTCAATCATGGATCTTAATTTTAATCTATGACCTCTTTGGTGCTCGTTGATTCCGGTTTCATTTTGTAATCCCATGTTGTCATGCAAACTGGTCAGCTTTACTTTACTTTTGCACTTGCTGAGCATTATCTCTCATGTATGAACTGGGCTGCTTTGAACCATGGCTTTTGCCATCTTCCAGTTAATCTTTGACGTTGTTTAAGCTTTCAGCCTAGAGCCCAGTGTTCATGCCCAATTAGAGGCTATGTTTTCACACTCTTATTAGTTTTCACTTGCTTTTTATCTTTACTCTTATTCAGTCATTATGTTTAGGCATCACAAATAATTGGCAAGGTTTAAAGTACCACAAAATCCTTGGTACGGTTAATGCAACAAAAACTGTTTGTTGAACTCTTGTTGTACTCACTTTTCAAGCACTTTTTTCTTGTGTTATAAATGAAGTACATCCCTTTCCTTTAGCATTTCCACTCCCTAAAAGTTCAGTACAAGATGATTGAAAGAGAGCCTTTTGTCAATCAGGAAGTAAAAAGAAGGAAGTAAAACTCTCACGCTTCAGCAGCTAAATCTGGTTAGCTATGAGACCAGTTAGTAACCCAGTGTACTGTATTCCCAGGACACCGTTTCTACATTTGCAAAACCCCAGCAGCTTTGAAAAAAAACCATAGTATTTGACACACCGAGATCAGGAATGGGTTACTTGGTCAGTTTTTTTGGATGGCTTCTCATCTGCTCCTTTGCCTTATTGAGAAAAACCATGTTGACATGTTGCTCACTATTGAAGAATGTACCAGCAATGGGCTTCAAAATTATTTTTCTTTCTGACACTCATAAAAATCATGAGTCATTTTTACAGTTAGAGACGATTCAATGGAGTTTGATCTTTCCTTGTTACACATTTCACAGATTTGGAAGAGGAACGCACTGCATGAAAAGATTTGTTAAGATTTGCACTCTGTCTTGCTCATCATGTCAAAGAATAAACAAAGGAACACACTGAATATTGAGTGGTCTAGTCTCCATTACAAATGAGGTCAGGTGCTTGTTTAGTCATGTAAATGCAAGTTTTGCATCAAAGACGAGCAAAGAAGTAGATAAAAGAAAGGTAAAGATGAAACAAACTAAACACAGGTGCTCGCTTTAGCCATCTTTCATTAACAGTGTGATTGCATAAAAGTTTAAATTTACATTGTATTTTTTTAATTACCTCATTTATGGATGGATATACCGAGTTGCAAAAGGCTCGAAGAAACATGTTCCCTGTGTGTGTGTGTGTGTGTGTTTGTACTTGTTTAAATATCTTTATGAGGACCAAGAACTGTCATTATACTTGTGGGGACCACCAATAAATATGAGGACCAAATGCTAGTCCTTGTGAATTTGAAGGCATGTTTTGAGGCTCAAAATGTTGTTTTGAGTTTAGGGTTACAATTAGGTTATAGTTCAGTTTAAGGTTAAGCATTCATTTCTGGGGGGTTAGTGTTCGTGTTAGTGAAATCGAGGCATTGTATCTATTCAATGTCCTTATTAAGATCTGAAAACAAACGTGTGTGTGGCATGCTGGACCATCTCCAGAGAAGAGCACTCCCATTGTTACCGTGGCCTTATCGTTTACACGGAGCATAATAGCCGAGGTGTCCACTTTCTGGCACCGTTTATCGAAAGGTCTGATAGAGGGAAACTATTTCAAAACATCATTGTCAATTAACGAGTGCAAAGGTCAAGAGGATGAGCTTGGAGAGAGAAAATGGGTTGAAAAATCCAAGACAAATTGTTGACTTTGACAGGGTGTCCAAGTAGAATGAAGCCAGGAAAGCAAAAAAGGGACAAGCAAAAAATTTTTCATGTGTTTTCAAGCACTGATTCAATGACTAGGGAATTTGTGAACTGATTAAGGCTCACATCCTAACACATGTCCTAAAATGTGTAGGTTAGATTAGTTGGTGATTGTAAACTAACCATAGGTGTAGAGTTCAGAGTGTGTGATTTTCTGTCGCTCTGGGATAGACTAGCGACATGCCCAGGATGAGCCCTGATTAAGTTTCTCCTGAACCTTCGAGTCAAGTCCTCGTGCGATCCAGTTTTTGTGTTTTGTGCCACGCTGAAAGGGAAAGCTGTATGGGCTTACTAATGAGAAGCTTCGAGAGATTTATCTCTTTTTTCCACTTATCATTTATCTTTCCCCAGACAACAATGCTAATTATTGTTTTCTTCATGTGCAGACTCTTTATGCAATTTTGGTCCTGACAAAGAATCTTCATAAGCCAATTTCTCCTACCACTGCTGCTTGCTTTTGCTGTTCATTTCCTCTGTGATAGAAAATGATGGTGTAAAGGTTTGCGCTTCAATAGATTGAGTTATCTTTTTCTGCTTCTTCTCTGAGCTGCTCACTTTAGCGGCCGGGGTTTAATTAAATTAATCTGCACACATAGATGAATGACGAATGACATTTTTTTAGCAATCCCAATTGTTTTTTTAAAAAGCACATCCCCAGAGTGATGCAATTTTGATTTAAAACTCCAACATTTTTTATTTTAGCTCGATAGAAGATGGTGAACATTTAAAACAAATGACCTTTTAAAGTCTCACAAATGACATGCACATCTAAATTAGCTCCTTATTTCCAGTCAGAGAATAAAAGTCGCTCTAGCGTCACTTTCTTTGAAGTATTTTCAAGCTCTCTGGTAGCAATATTAGGCCTTTATACATGAAAGCATGCTCATCTCTGCCCGCATCTGCTGTGATAAAGGAGAACACTACAGAGGCAAAGCCAAAAGCTCGTAGACCCCAATGAAGGGCTAACAAAGTAGCGGATGCAATTTGTATGAATTCTGCTCATAATGAGCGGTCTGCTGTCAGTGCAGGGCAGAGAAAGGCTCCTCTCAGCAGAGCTAAAGGATGGAAAATTACAGTTTAGAAAGGAGGGCCAGTAACCATGGTGAATGACCACCTCACTCCCTGCTTTCCTGTCTTTTTTACTGCTAAAACCCCATGTGCATCTACTTCAGAGCACAAAAACACACACGCACAACACAGCCACTTATTAAACTGTCAGGCAGTGATTTCAGCCTCAGGATTAGCCACCAGATTTGGACTGCTGGTTGCAGATTTGCAAGGGAAATTTTGAGTGGATATGTAACCACGGGGAATAAACAAAGATCACAGCAGATTTATAGTTTTACTCATAGGAATTAAGCCCTGGTAGATAATTTCACTGAACACTCACATGAAACTATCTTAAAAAAACAATAGCACTTTCTTTGTTTTCCTTCAAAAGGATGGTGCTGTCAGCATCTTGATATCTGAGAGAAGTAAATGCAGGGTCCTCTGCAAAGGTCAGGAGAAAGGAGATTGATGAAAGGGGAAGGAAACTCAAGATGGAGAGGTGAAAACTATCTATTGGGCTAGCATAACAGTGCTGCTGTTGATGTGAAGCCCACTGAGCTTGGATTACAGAAATATGGACACTCTGTTCTAGCACTGCTGTACCTGACAAAGGAAAAATGTTCAGTGTGAAACAATAATCTCCTAACAGTGGGAAAAAAGGTAGCGTAATAGAAGAACAGGATGAGTATCTTAAATGGAAATCCTGTCGGTCTTCATTTAGCTTTTGTATTTGTTTTGTTTTTTTAGCCTTAAGACTTTGTTTGGATGTTTAGGAAGGGAAACTGGTTGTAGATGGCCTGGGGAAATGGGGCTTTTGGTTAAAGGTTAGCATAATTTTTTGTTGGGTAAACAGTGGTGCTAAGAGGTTCATTTATCTATGCCACAAGCTTGTACGTGGTTTTGTTTCAAGCTAAGTATCAACATCAACTATTTCAGCACATTTAGATCTAAACCTTTTAAAAAATCTTTTCACAGAAATGACCCAGGGGAGCTTTTGTTTGTTAGGCAAATGTATAAAATACCACAGCATGGAGCCACTGAGATATCCAACATCAGTAAAAAAAAAATATAAGCATGAAAAAGAGATTGAAAATCATTCTTTATATTCAACATCAGGCTCGATTTAAATAATGCTTTCTTAACTTCGTAAAAAGTAAAAGGTAACAAATATACAGATACACCAATAATATCACTAACTAGGACTAGAAATTATTAGTAAGATGATAAGCAACAACAGCACAAAAATACATAAAGATTTTAAAATTGCATTTATGTTATTTACTAAATTTATCTACACTGGTCTCATATCATCTCATGTGAAGTGTGAATGTCACAGGCTGCTGCATACTGCTGTTATTTAGAGCCTAGCTGGCCTATTTTGTCCTACTCTCAGTCTGAGTGCACCTCCTTTTACTCCTCCTCACACAAAAACACTTAAATAATATTAATGGAGTTGGTGACAACATGTTCTTGTCATAGTTAAGTCTGAGAGTGACGTCAATATAGCTGTTCAGTCATCTCAGCTAATTTAATCACAGCATGCTGTTGAAATAAAATCCCGAGTTGCTGCTAATACACAGTGTAGTGAATACTGAATACTGAAGTGAATCGATTGGCCTGTTGTCACCAATATCCAGTCTAGTATCCAATCCAAATGTGAAATAGGTACGCCTAGGGATGGGTATCGTTTAGGTTTTATCCAATACCAGTCCCAAACCGATACTTTTGAAACGGTGCCGGTGCTTAAACGGTGCTTGAACCGGTGCTTAAAGAATGAAGAACACAAACTTTGTCCAAAAACCTCTCATGTTTAGCTGTGTTTTTGTAAAAAGATAACAATGTTAGCCTTTTCTGCAGCTATAGGGGATTTATGGTATCACTCTTGGCTGGAAGCAGTGCTTAAACAATGGAAAAAACACAAACTTAAACCCTCTCATGTTTAGCTGTTTTCCACTTTTTCTTTGGTCATTTTAGCCTTTTTGGCCAGGGTGAAGGGAGTATCTGCCATCAAACAAGAAGACAGCCGCATGTAACTACAACGGTGTTTGCTAGTTCACCTTACCTGCATTAATTTAATAACGTGGTTAGCCTACTCAACGTAAATTACACACGAACAACGAAAAGAAGTCCAGAAGTCCAGACGCTCCTTTGACTACGATGACCTGGATGACTGAGAACCTTCACAGACATACACGAACAACATTAAGCTACTCATGCAGAGAAGCACGGCTGCTGCTGCCATCATGATCATCATCATTTCTGCTACACTGGCAGGGCTAGGGGCCAGGACTCTCCTCTTCGGGTTTTTGGGGGATGTTGCTAGTATCACCTTAAAGCACTTGTTGCAGGCTGCTGAGTTTGCATCTTTTGCTGTGAAGTACAGCCAGACTTTTGACTTAATCACTGGAGGACTACTTCAGCCAGCTCTGAAGGCTTCTCCTCGCCTATCCGTAAGTCTCCTCCCAGTGACATAAATTGTCAAAGTCATACAGAAAACAGTGGTTTACCAATGGCAGCAAGAAATGCTCTCTGGGGCTCATGCATGTGTATTTACGGGATATTTCAGGAAAAAAAGTGATTAATTAACCTGCAGACCAACATTTCCATCCCTTGAGACAAATTACATTATAGTCCATTCGACAGAAACACTACACACACACACACACACACACACACACACACACAAAGAAACACATCAACCACCCTTTTGGACGATGGCTGTTTCATTTCTTATCAAACCTCCTTGAGATTGCTGACAGTGTTTTCCAGACATCTCCAGGTTTGTACTGCTCTCTATCAAAGCAGGAACACAAATTACATGGTCCGACTGCCAAAAGGCAAAGAAAACCAATATCTGACACAGTGTTCGACCCCACAAACACTTTCTCTCCTCTGAGGTTGACCTCCATTACATGTTTGTCTGGAGCTTGACATTTCTAAAGGGCTACAGCAGAAAATGAAAAAAGGAGAAAGATGGAGAACGGGGGGAGCTGACAGGAAGGATTTTTGAGGAGTACTGAAAGCAGCAGCAGTAGCAAGGTCTCCTTGAACCTTCATGAAAATATCACGGCTGCATGTGGCTTTTCTCGTGCATCAGCAGGTGCAAACAAGGAAAGGCTAATTCAAAAAAGGCAATTTCAGTGTGTTGTATCTTCAGTTCTACAACAGAAATCAACTACAACAAGGAACATTTCAACCTGTGCTCCAACTTTATACAGAGGGTGTATAAACTAATACATGAAGACAGCTCCTGTTAACAGAAATCCCTGCTGTGCTGCTCTCAGCAGGGCGCTCACAACACGCAATCTAACCTCCCCCCCTCCTGGTACTAACTGGCCTGCGACCAAATCCCCCAGGTGCTCTATAAGTAAACTCCTAGGCTGCCCATTGTGGCTAAAACTGTTACATAATCCCTGACCGCTGTACATACCTGGCAAGACTTCCTGTTTGTAGTATAATAAGGCTTTTGCACCTACAGTATATGCTCTCTAAGATCCAAGTCAAATCTGCCTGTGACAAAAACACAGCCAATGTTGTGCTCTTACCTCTAGTACGAGCCACAGCTGATCCCCACATTTGATGTCCTTCTTGTAATACATCCCGTAAAACTTGACCACATTGGCATGGTCAGAAAGAGCTTTGAGGATGTTGTATTCAGCTTCAATTTCCTCATCGATATCCTGAAACACAAGAGCAAACATCAGCTAAGTGTGTACGACACACACATTTTAACACCTACAATCTTATCTTTAGCTATTTTTTTTTACCAGCCATATTTTATCTTTGAATGTTTAATGCCAAATAACAGAGTAATAGAGGTAATACTAATTACTACCTGGACTACTGTCTAGGCATGAGTTAAATAATATTAATACCATTTTCATACTGGTAAAAAAATTTGAAATTATGAACTGGAGAGGGTTACTTCACATAAGATAAAAGCTATTACTTTTTTAATAATCCCAATGTTGGGGAATTTTTTTGTTACAGAAGCTAAAAATAAGACCAAACACACCCAATTAATAGCTTGAATCGTTTTAGCTTAATAAAATAAAATACAATCTTGCTTTAAAGTAAAAAGTAATTTGTAAAAAGAACAAAAATTGTATATTAAAATAATTTTATGTTTAAATACAAATATTAAGAAATGACAAGAAATACATAAGAGTAAAATATCTAAAATTCAAAAAGCAAAAACCGAATTCAAATGAATTTATTACAATAAATATATCAAATATCAGCTGACATGTAAGTGGCTCAGTAACAGTCATGCTCATTAATAACTAGTGTATGAAAGTGTTACATAATGTATACTTTTATCACTGTTTTTTTACTTCAAAAACAACAAGCCATGTTGTTTTTGAAGTGATCTATAAATAAAGTTGGATTGGATTGGCTGATTGACAAGTTGTTACATTTACAAAGTTATTTATTGCTTGTTACAGTGTTTATGCTAAGCAGAGCTAACCATCCACTGGATCCTGCTTCTCGGTCCTCTTAGTTTAACTCTAACCAAGAAAATAACAATATAAAGATCAGCTGAATGGATACTTTGTTATTATTGCTTACATTTTTTCTTTCATTTATTTACCTTCTAGACTTTGTGGAGAAAACTGTAATTTATTTGCTTTCTCTCTCAACTTTTTCTATTCCTACACCAGTAGTGATGAGGAGGATACTCTCAACAATCTTCATTCAAGAGAACAGTGACAGAGTTGTGGTGATATCACAGATACACAGACACTGTAATGTCCATAAACCAGACTTTGAGAATGATTCGTTTCTTTGTCCTGTGATTTCTAAGACATGTATCTGCAGCTCCTCATTTAACTGCTTTGCAACCTTTTTAAATATCAAGAACGTCATCGGTTGCCTGATTTGATCAAAGAAAAACAGAGCGACCGACCTTCGGACACTATGCAAAGTCTCCACCATTTATTCTGCAATTTAATGTGGGCGAAAGGACATATCCAGGACATGTTAAATACAGCAGTCATCGTATACTCTTCTTCTGAATGTTGCACGGTTATTAAAGCCTAAAGACCGGGAACTTTTAGCATATAATGCAAATCGTGCTGGCGGACATTTAATCTTGTACAGTATTTAGTACTATATCACAAGTGATAAACAGTAGCAGTACTACAATAAATAGTACTGAGCAGAATCCTATTGTAGTTGGTGGCATCGGAAGTCTGACACCCCTCGTACAGAGTCCTGAAACCAGATTTTTGATTTCAAACATATGGTTTGGGGGTCAAAATGGGCACAGCAAAGACTCTAATTCCAATGGATGGTTTTGGAAAATGTGAAGGAGGGCATAATTTTTTAGACTTCCTGCGTTCATACTAAACCAAAGTAATTACATTTTTTTTCATGTTTTGTCTGTAAAAAACAAAAAAAAAAAAGTTTTATAACTACAACAAAGACAGGGCAACAAACTACTTAACACTTTGTTGAAATTGCACCTTTGATATATGAAGATTTCTTAGGGACTAAATGTGCAGTTAAACTTTTTTTTACACTGACAGAAATGGGAATTTCAAAGATCCAGGCCACTTAAGATCAAAGTGGCTATATGTGGCCCACAATGTAAAATGACTTTGCTTTATACATTTAATGTAGCTTAAGGTAGAAAGCAAAAGTACAGAAAATTACTGGACTACAAATCGCTTTTCATCAAAAAAATGTAAAAAGAAAAAGATAAAGCTTGAAACTAAACATAACATACAGTATTTTAAAAAATCTGTACTGCATCTTCTATATGTGAACGAAATGAGTGCAGTGATTAAGATTATGGTAATGATGCGCTTTGCGTTTCTTAATAATTAGAAACAAATCCCCTCCCAAATTAATGAGACTTGAAGAGTGTGTTTAATAGAAGAACCCTGCTGCTCATTAAATGCCTCTAAATAAACCATGCACTATAACGTAGACTCAAAATAGACAACACAATAGATGAAGAACGGTGACAAACAGACTACTCAAATATGGTAATGCTCAGAAATGTAACACATCTGAAGTAATCTTCTGTAAATGGTAAATCTAGTAATTATAAAAAATGTTGACTCTATAGGACAGATCAGTCCCACAATGTCAGGTTTAACATCATGTTTCCCTGCAGCATGACAAAGTCTTCTTCTCATTAGGCCATTTCTTTTTTTTCTTCTCCTTCTTCACACACTTCTGCTGTAATGCCAAATTTGTGTTTTGGCTCTGTGCTAAAGCACCCCACAAGCAACGCAAGTCCAAAATGATCAGAGTGCTAAACTGATATCATCAGAGGCAATTTTCTGAGATAATTTGCTGATGGTTGTAGATGGGAAGAATAGTTACAAGAATCTCGCTTGAGGTGTTTCCAACCTGCTTGGCTTTATTCTCTTCACAGGCTGAGAACAAAGCAGAGCAGAGTGATGTTTATCTTACCGAGGGCAGAGCTAATAAGTCAGACTACACTGACGATTTGATTTTTTGTGCTTGCAAAGCCAGAGGTTTTTCACATGATAAAGGTTTTTCTTTCTTTGTGAGATGGTGGGGCCTTTACTGTTTACTTCTCAGTAAGTTTTCTACCCAGCTATTTAGATTTCCTTTTAAATACCAGCTGGTATACATAGCCTATGGGCACGCTTCAGATGAAATGTAAAGAAAAATCATGACTTTTAACCTTGGAAGATCATGTGCACTCCCTGTTCCAGATATAAATCTCTAAAAAAAGGTAAAAAATAATGAAACATATAAAATACACATTTTCAGTTTAAAAAGATTAAATTTGATCACATTTAAGGTGTCATACAACAGGGAAAACTACACTAACAATCAACTAAAACTAAAGTAAAGATGTAGGAAAGTAAAAACACCCAGAAATCGATGATGTAAATTAAACACTTGCCACAAGACATAAACGTGTACTTCTTGTGCCATCACTGAGAGCAAAACAATATGTATAGATATATATACCAATCAGGCATTAACATGACATTATGCTTAAAATTGTGTTGGTCCCCCTTTTGCTGTAGTTGGGGCCTCACACTTGTTTGACCAGCACAATCCACAGATGGTCGATTGTTGGCATCTTGTTGGCGCTTTTGGTGGCAAACAAGCCTCAGCATGGGCACGGTGACTGGTCTATAGCCCCATAAGCAACAAACTATAATGCACTGTGTATTCTGACACCTTTCTATCACAACCAGCATTGCATTTTTACCGATTTGAGCCACTCTCATCTGCTCATCTGTTGGATCAGACCCAATGGTCAGCCTTTGCCCCCTGTGTACATCAATGAGCTTTGACTGTCCATGACACTGTTGCTGGTTCATCTGTAGCTGGTCAGTGAGTCATCAGAGCTTTGGTAATTTTTACACACTGTGCACTTGGCACTGATCAGTTTCGCTCTATAAGTTCTTGGTCTGATATTTTGTGGCTGAATCACTGTGTTTTCTAAATGTCAGATGTGAAATATGTGGAATATTTAGGAGGGAAAAATTTCACAAATGCACCTGTTGCAATGGCGACATCCGTTGCAGTGCCATACTGAAATTCAGTGAACTCTATAGAATGACCTATTCTAAGCGCTGGATTCCCTGAAAACACCTGAATTCAAAGATTAAGTGATATGATCCAGTACTTACAGAAACAAATTACAAAAACATATTACAATTCCAGATTGTAGCCGTTACTTTCTTTGTTTCAGTCATAAAAAATATAGAAGAAGTCTTAAAGCTCTTTCACAATGTACTACTTACTATGTAACAAACTCAACTTACATGGATCGGATCCAGTATCTTCACAGCTGCTTTACTTCCATCTATTTTATTAAGCACCTTATAGACTTTTCCATAGGTCCCTTTACCAATTGTCTCGATGATTTCCCAGGTGTCGGTCGGATCTGGAAAGTTGTCAAAGACAATCGATTTCCCTGATCGTGGAAACATCTTTAGGAGATATCTCCTGCAGAATGGGAAAAACACATGTACATGTGGGTCAGTGATAGAGAAGGGGCAGGCGGTAAGTTGGGGGGGGGGGGGGGGACATTGTGCTGTGTGTGACCTATATTATACACCAGTTAGTGCAGCTATACTGTTATTAATCCATGTCTGAACTGAGTAAACACATTAGTAAAGAGCTCAGATGAAGGGGATTTAAAGCTATTGTGCAAGTACATAATGTACAGTAGATCTTTTCCTTCAGATTCTAAATTCAACACCTGAAGCTTAATCAGATGAGTGTTCAAAGTTCACGGTTTGTTTGGGAATTAAACTGGAAGTGTTTTACTTGAGGATAATCCGGGGATGCAATATAGATGGGGGGTTAAATTGGGTCTTTAGGGGATTTAACGCCCATCTATATCTGCAGTAAATATTACATCTAGAGGAAATAGCTTTGATTTTCAGCAGATTGAAGCTTTATAACATAACAATGCATAAAAATAAAGGCAACAACTGTGCTTGCCTTCATTAAGACTCTTCAGTGTCCTGTTACAGATAAATGGGATGTCTTAGCTTTAAGTCACAGCTTTTCTGTAAACACTCAGAGGGGTGTGCTTCCTGCTTTCAGGTCCAATCAAACACATTCCCAATTTTTAAGGCTGATATCATTCGACACCAAATTAATCAAGATATTCAGCAAGATACATCCAAAATGGCAAGGTGATAATATGTACATATATTTTAAAAAGCAAACAGCTATTAGTAAATAAACCCATATGTTGTCTTTGCATGGAAATATGCAGAAGAAAGTTCAGGTTCTGCAGATCAATCAGATAATTACATGAAATGCAATTACAGCCAAATCTCAAGAGAGTCTTTCGTGTATCCTTCAAAGGTGTCTGTCTGTCATCACAGATTTGTTCCCATAACTCAAAGAACCACATCCACAAAGCTAAAGCAAAGACAAAAACACAACTGTCTAAGTCAAACTTACATTATTCTCCGAAATCAATGCAGCACATTTTTTGGGGGAAAACAAAGCAATTAATCCATTTCTGTGCAAAAGGTTAGCAGTGGCAGGCCAGCCTGGCCAGTGAGTACCACAAACAGAGGAGGAGCTAACGAAAGCTAATCTCACTAGCAATTCCCCTGCTGCAGGGCTGCCATTGGAAACTAGCTCTGAGAGATTGGAGATACAGTGGGATTAGCAGGAATTAGTCTCTGTTGCAGCATGAGCCTTTCCCCATATAGATGCCCATTCACACACAAAAGAAAACTAGCTCGAGTGGAAGTGCACAGTGATGCAAAAAGCCTTCTTCTTCTTTTTATTATCATTTTTCACTTTATTTTGCGGTGAGAGAAGACTGCCACCCAGGGTGCCATCTTATACTCAGCTCCTGCAGTTATTTTATCTGAACTAGTTAAGATGATTTAAATTGTACAGATTCCTGCACACAGCAAGATAAAACTGGCAGACAGGCACATTATTTTGCAGCGATATCATCAGCCATTGCCCATGCAGAGCAATTAGACTCCTATACATGTATCCTTGTGTAGGTAATTGGACTTGTAATGTACATTGCCCAAGTAATCCACAGACATCCTCAATAATACATCACTGCCTGTGTGTGTCAACATGCTGCGACACATGAGAGGGGAGGGCGAAACCTAAGGACTCATAGTGGACACCTCCAACAGGATCACAAGCTGCAAGGAAGTAACCCTTTAGAGGAGGCAGTGTGCGTGAGTTTGTGACTGCATGCATGTGGTTATTTAAGCTTGTGTGCCCCAGAGTACTGGCTGCCTGTCACTTTTCATTAGCTGTTAAAGGTTGTGGCATTAACCATAGTCTGTGTGCACAAAAAATGAAATGCAGATGTGTAACTGAGCATGTATTTACTGCTTTGCTATTATTTGATAGAAATAATTCAGTTTTGTTGCTGTTGTTTTGTGTCTTGTTTATGTGAAAATTAAATATAAATGTGTGGGGGGTTTTTTAAGTCAAGTGAAGGCACACTCTTTGATCTCATCAAGACGTCTGGCCACTTGAGGCTACTCTGTAACCCTGATGAATAGGTTAACGTTTCAGCTTAACCTTGGCACATGAAGTTTGCCCGTCTACAAGCTGAGATAATCTGCCTCACTGGGCTCATCAAAGTCAAAAAACGCAGCGCTCCCACTCAGACAACATGAGCTTGGTAAAAGAATTCTGTGAAGCAAGTGGCTACGACTGGAAAGACACAGAAAAAGATCCTCATAATATCAAGTCAAATAAGCCCATGTGAATAGACGAAACTTGAAAGCATAGCCACAGAATTTATTAGAAATAATATAAAAGTACAAAGAATAAGGCATGTCAAATCTTGCAAACAGTTCATCGACAGCTGTAGCAGCTTAACTTCTCCACATAGTAAACATAAGTTACACTTTACAATCTTTACAGACTTAAATGTTGCCAAATTATTACAAGTGAACTAACTTTACTGACCTTTGATGGCTTGCAGTGAAAAGGCACAAAGCGAACAGAGACACATGGATGGTAAGGATAAAGCATAGATTACACTTTCACATATGCACGCGTACACACACACGGTATCCATACAGCCTGCACTGGGCTACTACTGAGCCACTCCCAAAGTTTGCAAATAAGAAATCCAAATGAAGCAGCCTTGACGTGTTTATGTTTGCAGTAAAAGCTGAAAACATGTTTAGGTAAGTCAAGAAGCTGGATCAGCTAGTATAAAAAGTTAGTATCATACTTACTCTTTCCTAAGTGCATTAACATGCTTGGGTATCAGTTGTGGATGGCAGCAGCAGCAGCAACAGACCAGAGCAGGATGTTGTTCCTGTGTGCCCCAGCCACCTCTGCTATGTATTATACATCAAGAATAAGGAACACTCGCAAAGTTACTATCCCCAAGTAATTGGTTTTAGTAATTATCTTAGGCATCCAGTAGCCAGCAGCCGATCAGTTGATAGTGTCATAAATTAACCTGCAGAAGACAAGCTAACAACGGGCGAGTATACGGACGACAACAAGGAGCGAGTCAGGTGAAACAGGCCATGGCTGCTCTGGTGCTCCTCTCAGCATCATTCAGCAGTGTCCCATTACACGGGTGCTGCTGGGGAAAGAGTCCCAGCAGTGCCAGCAGAGCTCGGCTGAGAGTTCAGTTCAAAGGGCTCGAGTGATGTTATCTAAAACCTGCTTCACATAAAGTTTATTTAATGCAGTCATTTTATATCAGTAAATCCAACTCTTTATCGTTTTTGATGCGTAGAATGAAGTCAGAGAGTCAAATATTGTAAGGATGAACAAAACCTGAGAAAGAGATTATATTTATTTTCACTGCAAGTGAGCGCCCTGTTTGCACAGACTGTAAAAAAAAAGGCTAACATGACATCATCTATTGATTAGCCCTATTATGAAAAACTGACCTTAATGTTTTAAGCGTTGCCGTCTTCATGTTTTGAAAGCGAGGTGTGAGAAGCCAAGGCACCACACCTCATTAGCCAATCAAGATATTCTGGATGATCTTCCTTCTTGACTCTAATAATGACCATAATTTACCAAATGAACGTAATGGTTTATTTAATATGACATTGAAATAGTGACTGAGTCTGTAAAGCCATCAGGGAAGCGTTTTCAGAGGTCTCGGAATGAGGGAAAGACTGACTCAGCTGAGCTGGGGCTAGTAGTTGCTACAAAATCTGCGCCATGACCAGTCTGAATCATTGATACAAGGTAGTACAGAGCCATGCTTTCATGTACTTTGACCCAAATTTTAACCCTACAGTCTGTATGTGGCAGCAGAAATCAAGACCCATCAGAGCAGGGAAGATTTTTCCAGTCTTCAGTTGTCTAATTCTGGCAAGCCCCTGTGATTGCAGCCTCAGTTTTCTGTTGTCAGGTGACAGGAGTGGCTGTTCTGCTGCTTCAAGATTTCATGTGCTGTTTGTTCAGAGGTGCACTTTGGTAAACGTTGGTTATTCGAGTTACTCTTGGCACTTTTCCTCTGACGTCTGGCATCAACAAACCATTTTAACCCAAAGAACTGCCAGTCCATTAACGAGCAGCTGAACAAAAATACCTAATATAGTGGCCATGACTTTTAGAACTATATGACAGTCTTCTTAGAAAGTTGCATCCATTACACACTAATAGCCTCTTAAGATGTAAAGCTGCAGACATGATGGCTGAAGAAACTCTCATCACTCTTTAGCTTAAGAGTGACTCTTTAAAAGCTTCACAACACAGGGAAAAGCCAGTAAAAAACAAATCTATAACAACCTGTTTTTCTTCTTAATTTTGATAAAACCCGTCTCTATCAGTGCTCATGATGTGTGAAGCGAGCTATCATTTGCCTTTCAGTCATCTCGTTTGTTTACATTAATAGTACATTTGATTTGTCGGTGCACCAAACACTTAAAAACAATTAACAGTCCAGAGGAGAGAAGTGAGACTTCATGCAGCATAGTTTCCTTTGTAAATTATTGATTCTGCCAAAACTGTCAGAAAGTAATTGTTGTAGCAGTGAAGCTGATAATTTATCAAACACACTAACAGATGGCACAGCGATTATTTTCTCCTGAACACGCAGAGGCGTGTCTTCATCGTGTCGTGCAGTCGCGTCAGGAAGAATATTACACGTATTTGGCTGATTGATCATAACCAATTCACCACTTTAATTGGAAGATTCTGGGTACTGTACAGCTGATTTGACACAGTCAGTCAAAGATCACACAGACTTGCATTAGCAATCACTTGTATACAGACAAACGCTTTCAGTATGACAGTTTCTTACAATAAAAGTCTGGATTTTCTTCTGTTTAACATGACACATGCTCTGTGTAGCTCCACATATGCTTCGATTCTTTCATTTCTGAAATGAATAAGGCTTTATGCTCTCCACAGATACTGTAATTCATAAACCATCAGGCAAGCTGTGACCATTAGGGTCACTGTTATTTCCGTTCAGTAAAGGAAAACAACCCACTCTGCAAGATGACATGTAATAGGCAGTTAACTGATTTAGGTAACCTCACGCTTAAGCTGAAATATTCATGCAGCTTCTCAGGTATTATCTCACAGGAACACATGCATAAAGGCTCTTTAATGTTGTACTTTTGTCTTTTCTCTTTGCACAGGCAGTTACTTTATTGTTTGCATTTATTGACTCTTTTTTTAGGGAGTAAATTTGTGACTTGGGGAACTGTAAGCAATTACTCCTAGATAAACAGCATTATGAATAATGGAGGCATTTCCCTGATAACTAACACACACACAAAGGCTGAAAGTATACTCTGATTATAGAAAAGTCCGGAGAAAGTTTGGTAGGATGGACTGGAAAAGACATAACAAGGAAACGGCAATTTCCAAGGAGAAAGAAAAATAAGACACCCTCCAAAAAACTAATTTCAAATGGCTCCAGTCTCATCTGAACCCCCCCCCCCCCCCAAAAAAAAAAAAAACAACAGTAGGTCCAGTGCTTTGACCATGTCACAAAGCCTCATCAATCATTTGGCTTTGCGGCGCCTGCTTTTTGGCCAATAATAAATCTGGCGAGCAGTGATGTCTCTGTCTATTACCGGCACTTTATGAATCCTAGTTCTGTCTTCAGCACCAGTACCCCCCACCGATGACCCACACTGTCCGGCCTTGGGAGGAGGGGGAAAGTGGGGGTGGGGTGGCTGAATAATCAACGTGCTGACTTAAAGTGTGGGTCCTTCAAGCACAACCTCCGGGCTTGGGCAACTGCAGTGCACCAACCTCATTTCCTGCTCTGCTGCTTCACAAATGGCTCCTGGAAGCTGAACCAAAACCAAGGATGGAGATGCACTGATGGCAATAATAGCCTCGTGATTAGAGCGGGCAAAGGTCCAGTACAGTGTGCAGACTCTCCCTGTGCTCCAGTCCTCACTATTTCACCAGTTTAGCACCAGAAACATACAAAGGAAAACAACTCAGGGATTATTTTCATTTACTGCTTGTCCTTGTGATTTTTATACAACTTGGTCATTTTGCCCATTTCCTCTGATATTAGCTAATTGACAGCACTGTTTTATGTTCACCAGGTACAAGGTAAAATATTTCAGCAACTATTATCTGTATTGTCATGAAGCTAAAGCACAAACTGTCACAAAATACCAACATTTACTGTCACAATCATCTGACTTTGATTAGTTCCCACAGCAATCAAAAACTATTCACTTACCAAAACGCAGAGCGCAGGATGTTTTGTGGATATGACATTTTCACTCATGGTTACTGGGCAATGGATCAAAAAAAATGGCAATGCTCTGACTATTAAGTTGATATTTTTGAATGTGTTGCTAAAAAATGCAGCAGCTCTTCTTCTGCTTTGTCTTCTGCTTCGTGGAGGCAAAGCTGCCTTCTTCACCAGTAAAATGAGCACATTACTATTAACACTGGTCTAACAAACCTGTTTATCTCACACTCTACCTTCATGTGTGAACAAGACATAAACTCCTCTGGCAATCCAAAAGGATACTGGCCTTAGAATTGGAGATTTGACTCTCAACCTGGCTGCTTCACTTTCAGATGTAAACACCTTGGCGAAGATTACCATCTGATTCGTCACTGTGTGCCAAAAGCACACACTGAAGTGCCGTTTTGAGATTCCTAAAGTTGACATCCTTTAGCGGCACCTTGAGATCCTGCATGCAGGGATAGAAACAGAGTCCACCACACACTGAAAATATAATGGACCAACACAGCTCTCACTTTGGTTACATAATAACCTAATGGCTGGAAGTACCACACCATTACCTTGCACTCACATATGAGCACATACAGGTTTCCCTGGGACACAAGGTTAAAGGACTTCTTCAAGGGAATGAGAAACAGTCTGGACTTATTTAGCCTTAGGTTGCTTCTATAGAGGGCTTCACAGTGTGTTTCTCATTCACCATAGTGTCAGTGGCTTAATGATGACCCCCCCCCCTCCCATGAAGCCTAATGTGCATTGGTCCTCTTGAATCTAAGGCTTGACATTTGAGAAAACAAACATACAGAGAACTGAAAACTAGAAGTATGAGATTGTTCTTTGATTTAAACAATTTTTTCCCACATTGAAACATTCACATCACTCTTACAAAATTATATGTCCAACACACACACACAAGTAGGTTGTGTAACAACTTACTCCAAAGTACACCGGTTTAACAAAAATCCCTCCTTGCCAAATACCACATATGAAATATTGGACGAGAACCCCCGTGCTCACAGTGAAATGTGTTACGTGTTACATAAGCGGTTAATAGGCTTAATTTCCTGACAGGTAACCTACATACTGCTCTGCTGCACTCTGAGTCGCTAGTCTCTACACCGTGAAGCATCATCCTTTCGCACTGATGCTGCGCTGACGAGATAGCTCATCTCATGACACACGTAAGATGGCTGCGTGATGGCTGAATAATCCATTCTGCATACAGTATGGAACTGTGCATCCGTCTAGTTTGATCTGACACTGATTTTTCTCAGTCAGTTTAGGTCCTGCGTGTTTTGTAAAAGCAGAAATATTACCTTAATTTTCCAACAAAAAGAAAAAAATCTCTGGAACACGGTTTAAGAAACAGAGAGTCTTACCTGAAATGAAAGAAGCTGCTTTCAGACATGTCTTCAGTCCTTTACAGGCAAATCATTTGTGAAATGTGTTGGGATTCAGAGCAGTGCAAGGGTTGAGAACAATTATGTTGTTGAAAATGAAGTGCCACTTGCAAGCAAGTCATTCAGCTTTGTCTGCTCTAACCCACTCATTAAACTCTGGAATATTACAGATATCACTGCATTGTGATTTATTCATTTATTTTGGTGTTATGCAGAAATAATGAATATTGTGCAGTATATGAAAGCATAGTAGTGATTGGATAATCACATTGGATTGGATAATCACAATAAACACTTAAAAGTTTAGAGCAAGTTTTCTTTAATATTACACAACTTTAGTGACTTTGACGTCACATTACAAAGAAAATTGAAGCATAAATGTTCACAAAGATTGGGCTCAATTTCTCCCTTTTATGCCTTTTCTAGAGCATGCTGCTTTAAAAGCAGCCATAAACATTTGTGTGGCCTCAAACCTCTGCTCATGATATGCTGGCCTGAAGGACAAGCAAGAATTCATTAGGTTTGATTGACTGATTGATAAAGATATTGATAAGTCCCGTCTGACTCTTTGTATGTGGAATGTAGGAATCGATACCGCTCTCATGATATTGGTAGCCATGAGTGTTGCACCACCATCGTGTCTTAGTGTTTTATTGCTTTATCCTTCAAGCTTCTATTCCGAAGCCACAGAAATGTAAATGTTTATGTAAATATCTTGAATTTCCTGTCTATTCGTTGACCTACATAAGCCCAATGTCTCCGTCCACCTATTTTGTGCACTGCTGCTAAAGTAATTAGTAGAAACAGTGTCACAGTGTCCCATTCTCCCTTCATTCGCTGTACTAATCACATGGACATACTTGAAAATGCTGAGTGGAATAATGGTAGGACACAATCAAGGGAAATCAGAGATCACTTCAAGGAGATTTAAGGAGTGACGCTCTGATTGTTGATGCCGCTGTCATGCAGATCAGTGGATGGCTGGCTGGGTCTGCAGCACCCGAGTCGACTCAGTCTGTGAAGACTGATTGAATAAGGCTACTGATGAGGCTATTGTGACCGTGGGTACGTGGTGTGAATGCATGACAGGCTCATGGCTGGCGTCAATGACTGGCCGCCATTGTGGCAAACCACTGGGCTGTGACTTACCCAGCTGTGGTGCACACATATCATGAAGCACTGAAATGAGTATTGGGATTGTGCAGTTGATAGAAAGATCATTAGGCAATCATTACTACAATATACATGCATGCTGCTCAATTTGGTCAACCTTTGTTCAGCTGACCTGACAACCTTGCTCATTATAACATTAATGTGCATAGTCTGGGACACTTTTACTGCTAGGAATCACATGAAATTAGACAATCTCTACTTGCAAATTTGTTTCTTTTGCTATCATGCAGGCAAGCACACCATGAAAACTGGGGAAGTGCAGCACAACCTCAACATATATAGCTAATCTAAGTATCTCATGAGCTTCGTGAATGGATTTATTGAAGGCTGTAGGATGTGAATTGGATGAATGACAGTCTATTTATAGCTGCCTTTGATATTCAGACATTTAATTTTCATTTTGATCTCCTTAATTGGACACAGTACGGTATTTCTTTGAGACATTAGCACCCTTTGCAGCTCTATATATGCTAATTCGAGCTATTCACAGAAAGCTAATAATTATGTTGAATTATTAGTTTTCTATAAATATGTATAAGACTTTTACCACAGTGTGTATACTGGAAGGGTTTGATAGATATCAAATACTTGGTTCGTGCTTTGAGTCAAATGCTAAACTTCAGCATGCTAACATGGTAATTTATCTAATTTATGCTAAGTCATGTTGTTTACTATCTTAGCCTTCTGTCACACATGCTTAGAGACTGTTCTAAAACCCACTGGTGCCTACTTATGCTAGGGAAAATGGTCATTCTCCAACCAGTTAATGGTTAGTTTCTGGCAGTTGAGGCTCTTGGTGTTGTACCAAAAACATACTTGCGATTGCCTTGGTAGGGTTGCCAACCGTCCCTTAAAAAACGGAATCGTCCTGTATTTCGAAACAAAAGTACACGTCCCGTATTGAGCTAATAAGGGACGCACTTTGTCCCGTAATACAGTGA
>NW_005187438.1:3624621-3635259 GCF_000239375.1 Pundamilia nyererei | reverse complement strand
GAGCTACCACACTGGGAAGGGTGAAGACAACTGGGTTGCCTGGCCCTGGCCACGAGGTGTCCCTTATTTATTTTTCAGGGATTTGGCAACCCTAGTGGTCAGTCCTAGATTGCATGAAAGATGGCAGCTTGTGTGCAAACACTGGCCAACTGCTTACTAATTAGTAATGAAACTGTGACACAAAAAGAGGCCATTGCATCTTTTAAAATGTGTAGATTTCAGCAGTAAGACACATCATTGACCTTGAAGGTGATTGGTCACTGTTTCGAAGATGTGTTGGCTAGTGTTTAAACGCTAGTCTGGATCTTTCAAACAAACTTACAGGCAATTATGGCAATCTGTTAGCAACCATAATAACCAAAATGTTTTGGTACAGTGCTTTGTGACTGACTTCACTAAACAAAAGCATAAACTTTGTGTGTGGGCCTTTAAAGTTTGTAGTTGAGTCATTTATGACTACATGGAAATGCATCTATGCTTCTTTGACAATACAAGTGCTAAATATATTATTTTCAACTTCTAATGACTAAATTTAAGAATATCTCTAATAAATAAAACTAAGGGTATATGTATGGAAACACAGCCATTAAAAAGTATTCCTATATTGAATATAATGTGGTCATAAATTACTTCAATTCTCCCCTTTTTCTTTCACCATGGTTTTCAAGGTGAAACAAAAAGGGGAGAATATATTAAAGGGTTAAAGGCTGACTTCATGATAGCACTAAATAAAAAAAATCAAATAAATAAAAATCAAGTCAAATAAACCAATAAGTTAAATGCAAGAAAAACACTGCCATCCCCAGAGGCATGGTTAAAAAGTCTGTGGCCCAGGAATCTCAGTAAGTGCATTAAATAAAGTACACACTGTGAACAATAAACAGCTTTTGACCACGCTGTTTGCCCACTCCACTGTCATCCCACATTAGAAAAACCAGAAGGGGTTCATGACCCTGTGCTGAACAGTCCCAGCCATGACTCACCATCAAAACAGAGTTTGTCCTGTTCACCGGTAGAGAGGAGTTGCATAACTTGGCAATGCAAATGCCCCGCTTTGCGCTTCAGTATTCATATCTATCTATCAACAATTCTGTCTGTGATTTTGGGAGTTTTTGTTATAGCATCCCTTTAAGCCGTGGTAAAAGTTGACTTGACTTATATAAAGGATGACATCCAGAGAAAAAAGTTGTGATTTAACTTATAGCTACACTCCCATATTACCTGTTACAAATGCCTAACATTAAAAGGCTTAAAAATATACCTATATGGACTGGTTCTCCATCCAACTGCATATTGGAGCTTCATTAGAAGCTATGAAATTCAAGTATTTTAGTACTGAGATCTGGTGACTGTGCCTGAGGCCATTTTAGTGACATGTTCAGGAAACCACTTTGACATTACCGGGCTTTTCACATGAAGTGCTGTCCTGCTCATCAGAAGATGACTACACTTTGGACATAAAGGGATGGACATGGTCAGCAAATGCTGCCATCTTTACTAGACTTGTATAGTCCCAAATAAATATGGGTACATATACAAGTCTTCTCAAGATATGATCTCACACATATGAAAAAAACTATAACAGCAACTGATAGCAAGAATGCCAGTTGTCCTTAAAACCTTTCATTATCTGCAGATATATTTATTTATTTATTATCCTGTGAATCTATAAAGGCACGTATAAGGGAACATGCAATGTGTGAAAACAGAGAGACTGGAAAACCCAGCACTGTGAAATTAACATGTCTTATCATAACAAAGGTCAAGTTTATAAAAATCCCTCCTCCATGAAAAACTGCAAACACTCATCCTATGAGAGAAATACCAGAGATGCTGTATGTTACACATCATCACGTCTTTCTTTCATTGCCTTTTCTGACTGGCTTTCTACTGTCATCATGAAAGACACTCGCATTTGCCTCGCGGCTAAACCTCACATCTGTCTGTGTTTCCAGATAATACGACAGCTCTGATCAGCGGTTAATGGCCAGCGGCATTTTAGTCATTTCACTCCTCCGCTTTCTTCGTCTTCTTTTAAAATAATCTACGCATTTTTTTCCCCCTTATCATTAAACCCCAAAAGACCCAGAGGACCTGCAAATGAATCACTCATGCTGAAATACATCTGGGGACAAACAGCCACCGCTGAGATGATGCTGATTCGTGTGGCGTTTGGATGAAATCCAAGCTCGTCTCCGAAACATATTGTGATGCATTCACTGTCTAAGTTGTTTGTCTGCATGTACCCAGTCCCCTTCAAATGATTTTTTTCTCTTTTTTGGCCCAAAGATGTCTGCTTTGCCCTGCGTCACTGGACGAATAACCAACAGGATTTAAGGGTGGGGTTGGGGTTCCTTCAAGCTGTCATTTTGCGTGTTCTTCTACGTCACAAGCATCACCTCTTAACACCAGTTTCTATGGAGAAGAGGGTAAAAAATAGTCTTTTCTGGGGTTTTTTCTTTTTACTTTTGTGGGAGAATGCAGATTAACAAAATGTCCACTGTTTGTGCAACTGCTATCACAAAAATGTGCACAGTTGGTCAGATATTAAAAGAACCTACAGCATATAACCATTCATCATTTTTTTCACCCCTCTGTCTGTCTGAGGACACCTAAGGGGTACAAACTAAAAAAAAAACATGGAGTTGCTCTGACCCTGAAAATAGAGGTCACACAAGCTTTATATATTCCATTCAGTACAAAGAGGCAGAGCCATGGGGGCCTGCCACACAGGAACAGTTCATTTTAAATGTCCTGCAAACACCGACATATATCATGGATGTTCCGCATATGTTGTGACTGAATACTGCCATCCTGTTTCTTCAGGAAATAAATGAGCTTGAGGCAACATCATGACTATGTCAGCGTGATGTCCTCGCAGTACCATCCCTTCAGCACCCACTGGCTACATCGAAGGGGCTGTCTTTGCCCAAAATGCATTCAGAAAGGGGAAGATGAGGTTTTGCTTTATAAGGCCAAGCCTGCTGGATACCCTCAGAATACATTATGCCCCCCTCTGCGCTTTTAAGCTTGCGAGACTATTATCCAGCAGCTCCCAGTAAGTTCTTATCAGTGGCAGCCAGATGGAGAGCGCACCAGCAATACCTCAAGACTTGTTGATCGAGCAGTGCTGCCAGAAAGGCCGTCATTGTGGAGCGGTTCTGTGGTTTGAGATTAGCATCTTGGCTTTGTTTCCCCCTCTACATTTTATAATTGCTAAGAGAGGTCTCGTTAATGATTGTTCATTGGTTGGATTGATTTGTCAGCATGGACAGCTTGAAGGAGAAGAAAACTCTGGCGTTGCATTTTTTATGGTGTCTTTTTTAAAGCATTGGTCCACGTTGTCTTGTCCACACCTCCACATATTTGCCTTAATAATGGGATGTCACACATGTCCTAATAGCCTATCAAATGTAATCTAATCAACTGCAGTATGAGAAGATGTTCACCGAAGGGCTGTCTGCATGATAGGTTTGGCCACACAGACACCAGTACACACTGTCCTCTAGTGCTTCTTACCACTAGTGGCAACTCATCCACGAGATGTCCTGCAGTAAAGAAAGATTAGACATAAAAGCGGGCAGAGCAGAAATATGCCCAGTTAAAATCTGGAGATAAAAATATGATTGCATGTTGACATAAACTGATGCTGACTGCTCCACCGGCAAAACCATGTCACTGCAGAGAAAAGCACAAGAATAGGCATCCACCAGTGCGCAGTCTCTGGTCTCTACCTCAATTCTACCGAAGGGGTAAATACCCACAATGCACTACTTGATGCTTTTGTACTGAGTCCGCGTCACAATGGTGCTCTGACCCACTTTTTCAGCAGCCGGCAGGTTATTTTAGGATTTCATTAGCGGGAACATCAAGGGCAAATGAAAGGTGAAGAATCTCGTACCCGCAGTCAAATGAACTATCATGTTCTTTTTTCAATGGAATTGGTTTGAGCGTCTGTCCTGTTTTTTTTGTGCAGCCTGGCTGGCAAAAGAATTGCAACCACATTTCAACCAGGTTTAAATGCAGGACCGAGTAACTTTGATGACAAGCGACGAGTTGTCAGTTAATGTTACATGTCCTCAGGGAGAACGTGTTCTCCTCCTCAAAAGCACCAGACACCACCTGGAGACAAACTGAGTAAATAAACACATTATAAATAAAATCTTAAACTTAAATAACAGATTGTAGTCTGTTTTTTTCTATCAAGAAAAATAGTTCTGATCTAAAAAGGCATAACGATTTTCTTTTCTTTTTTACTCTTTTAGGAAATTTGCTGTCATGTTGAATCTTTTCAACTGCTCAACTCCTCATTAATGCAAATATCTAACTAGCCAATCATGCGGCAGCATCTTGGTGCATAGAGGCATGCAGACATGGCCGAGACAGTCTCCTGACATTTAAACCAAGCAACAAAATGAGGAAGAAAGTGCTTCGAGGTGAGAAGAAGGCAACAGTAACCACACATTACAACTGAGGTATGCAGAAGAGCCTCTCTTCTGGTTTCATAACAGATGAAACATTGAAGCAGATGGGCTACAGTTACAGAAGACCACACTAAGTGTCACTCCTGTCCATTTCTGCCGCATAAGCAACATAAAAGCACAGATCCTTCTCATCTTATCGGTTGGGTCATGGGGTTAGTGATGTGATTGGTACAAATTCGGCTCCTTAGTACCAACTCAAAGCATAGTTTCAGGGTTTTCTAGAACATGGCAATGAGTTCACTGTACTCAAACAATCCAAGCGAAGAACCAAATTGTAAGAATGGGACCTCATGTTCTTACAACAGAGTGGATTATAAAAACATAACAGGGTCTCAATGGCAAAGGTTAAAAGTGATGCAAACACAGAAAACTAGTCTTTACATGCAAGACCCATGAACTGGGTGTTATGTACAAGCTGTTACTCATTTTCATTAGATTATCATAGCACATCATTTAAAATCTGTTGAGACCTTCAAACAATAGGCCCGGCACAATACGTTACTCAACATCTCACAATAATCTCAGTAATTATGATACTGATATTAAACTCGCTGTTTTCAAACCCTATTTTCGCCAGTCTGAGTGCTTTAGCTCCATTACAAGCCTCGTAATCCTTTATATAACATGTCTGAGGCATTTATTATGCAGCAGGTCTGAAACACCCCACCATTACAACAACAAAACATAACCCCGGCCCATTTGAACTCGCCAGTTCAAACACATTTTACTTGCACCATTAAGACTGTGATTGGTGGTTATTACAAGCTACTCTCTGTCAGAACGTCCAGATGCTCTTTTTGTCAAGGTCAGGATTATTGGAGGTGGACAGGGGAGGAGGCGGGGGTTTAAATTTGTACCCATCAGGCACTTGGAGCCTCCGCAGTGACGTGGCACCTGCAACCAGAAAAAGGCACAAAATGGAGTCCCAGCTGGCCTCACATGAGTGTGAGTCAAAGAGCCGGGGGAGGAATGGAGAATGCTTCAGGCTCGATTAGTCCCACATCGTATTTCCATCTTCTGCTCTGAGCTCTGTCACCCCGAGTCATTAGCACCAAATTCACAGTTGCCATTCTGCAGCATTAGCTGCTGCACGATGTGGCCTGTTTTTTGTTTGTTTGTTTTTTTTTGGTTGGGGGGGGGGTTTGAAACGTGCTGATCAACCTTGGAGGCAAAAAAGATATAGTCATCTACCTCAACAACGTCGTGCACCTTACTCGCTCTCTGCAGAAAAGCTGCCTTTACACCTCATCTCAGTGATGAGAGAGAGCAGAAGTGACATTGGCATGCCTCAGGAGGTGGGAAGAGAAGAGTGCTGGCAGGAGATACATCCACCCTTTTCCACCTTATGCGTCTGAGCAGACCAGCATGCACCTGTCCCTTCTGGCTGTACACAGCCTGAGAGAAACTTCAGGTCGCTTGCGATTGCCTCCACTGCCATGAAATATCCCTATGCTGTCCAACCTTTGTATCGGGATAAAAAGACATAAAGAAAAGGATAAAAAGAGATGGAAGGAGCAACACATAATTGGAAATGACTGAATCTGTGCATAACAGAAGAGGGAGTATGCTGGGAGGGAGGAGGGATGTGAACGATAAGCAGATAGCGGGCGTGAGAATGGGAGTGACAGTGACAGAGTCCAATGCAAAGATAAACAGCCTGGGTGCAGCCCCTGTAATGGCTTTGCACAAGTAATTTGTCACTCCATGTGAAAAGCAAACAGCAGGAAAGGCAATGGCAACACTTTGCACTGACACTTAAGATTGGCCAAGGATGTCTCACCCATCTGTGTACAAAACTGGCTCGGCCTATTCCTCAAGAGCGAGAAAACACCTTGAAAACGTCCAGCCGCATTTCAGTTGACGAGATTATGTCAGGTTCATTATTTTAACTGGGTTTAAATAATTGTTGCTCCCTGGCTGAAGAAATACAGATTTAATAGGAGTCATAGCTTCTTGGTACAAACGTCTTTAGACATGAACAGAAACATAACTTAAGTGAAATCTGTAGTGTTTTAATTCCTTCTTTAAAGGCAGCTTTTATATCACTTGCAGTATATGAAACTCTACATAATGAAACATATTTTTTACATCTTTAAAAGGCTTGAAAATGGAAATTGACCAGCCACCATTTTGAAGTAAATGACAAGCGACATAAGCTGTAAACATAATTTAGCATGTGAGCACTGCCATCTTGTGGCCGTTTCCAATACTACATGCATAAGGAAAAAATATTTGCATCAATAAAAAGCAGGTGCCGACATTTTTCATTATAAATGAGAATATTAAAAACATTCCTGAGCCATTGAGGCATCAAGCATAAAGAAACGGGGGAAAAAACAATGCTGTGCAAGTCATTCAAATCCAGTTTTGTGAAGGCATTATGCACCATCTCAATATATTATCATACCAACCATTAACCTATTAAAATGCTCTCTGCAGGACCACCCAGCTGCGGCAGGTGAGAATGCAACAACCTTGACCTTTTCCCTGAGATGGGCAGAAGCTCGCCGTTGGCTTTCATCTGGTCTATTTTCCTGGACAGGTCGGCATCGCTGTCAATGACCAAAGTGCACCTTTGGGCGTAGCTCACCAGAGTCTCTTCCCCTTGGCGAAAATTGCCAACCAAGGAGACCATGTCTTTACCCGCCAGGTGGAGCTCGGCAATTGATGCCGTGTTGGCGATGGTGTTCCGGTCGATTCCGAGATGGCGGAACGCTTCGCTCATGCTTTTCTTCTTGATGAAAGCGGACAGGACTTGTTTGTAGCGGTGAATGACGTACTGGACTCCGGTGGCTTGTGGAAATAGATGACAGGTTATGAAATATATGAGTTGCTGTTGCTTTTTATTAGTTTTAGTAACAATCTCAACTCTCACTGGACACACATACAAATAATTCATGCATATAGTTTCAGCCTTCCAATTTTAATTTAAAGATTTTATTTTGAAAACAGGGAAATCATCTAACGCACTGTAACATTTGTTTATTTATTCCTATAATTTTTAGCATTGCTTTTAGGATTCACTAAGCCTTCAGCTGCTAATATCCACAAACAAATCTTAATTCTGTTACTGATGCACTGATAACACCTTTGGGTACTTAACTATCCTTTGTAATTTTACATGACGTTGAAAATGTCACCTGCATCAGTTTGAGTGAAGAATTAATTTTCTGTTAATGTCCTTTTTAATAAGTCATACACCTACAGTAAGACTGCAGCTGATGGGTGGGAAAACACATCAAACTTGTGTTTTATAACAGCAGCTAATTATCTGCAGTGTTGTCTTTATGAAAGTGTGGTTATTATGCAGAACCTGCTGACTGCTTTTCATTTGCCTGCTCAACCAACCAGTTACTGCTGCCTTAAAATGGTGATGCTGGAACAAGACTTAGGCCTGATTCAGACCTAAGTGAATCTTTCTAGAGTCTACAATGTTGCCTATTTAAGTGCCGATGACTGTGCTGGCATTTATGCTTGTGTGCTATATTACGTGTTAATTACCAAGTGATCATTTCACTGTGTTTTATATGGTCCCTCCAGGAACCTGCTGACATTTACAAGTCCTTATATTGATGCTATGATTATTAATCCTTAGTTTCAGGCAATGATTTTTATTCTGCCACTGAGAAATTCAAAAACTGCGCAAAAAAAAAAAAAAATGTTGGAAATGCATAAAAGCAATCGATGGTACAGGACGGGCCAATCACAGAAGTCACCGACTGCATCAACCTGATGTGTTGTTACATTTCAAGGGCGGTGCAATTCAGGTTAAGTTGTGAGTTACGGCATATGGTTTTACAGCAGTTTGTGGTTATGACGTAGCTACAAGTAGATTTCCCACTGAAGCATAAATCCCCAGTTACAAGAATACATATAGCTCATGAGTGAAGCATAGGACCAATGAGTACTGATTATACTGATGCATCGCTAAATTCTAGTCAAACTCAACACAAGACTGAATTATTACCCCTTTTCCTGCTGTAGTCCCTCCCTTTCTTTGATCTTTTCTTATCCTTATGGTGTTTCTTGCGTCTGTGTTCACTAGATGCTGCAGACACTTCCGATGAGTCGGATGCCTCAGAGCCGCTGTCGCTGCTGGTGGAGGAACTAGAAGAAGCTCTTTCTCTCTTTCGAGATTTATTTTCTGAATGCTGCACTCTGCTTAGCTTGGGAGCTGAAAAAAGACAAAAACAAAAAAAAAGCGTATAAGAGACAGTATGATAAATAACTTTGTGTGCACGATAATATTATACAGTATATGCTGTATACCTTAGTAGCGTTATAGTAACATCAAAGTTGACCTGGGCAGTTCAACCTACCAAAACATACTATCGATCTAACACCTAGCCATCTAGGTGTTAGATCGATAGCCAATTGATGCCAATTGTTACTAGCATCATTCACAGCTAGTAACAATTGGCGCAAAGCAACATTGGAGCAACCGGTGGTTCGGGGGGTTGGGAAGCTCATCTTGTAACCGGAAGGTTACCGGTTCGATCTGTCGATCTGTCTCGGTCGTTGTGTCCTTGGGCAAGACACTTCACCTACCGCCTACTGGTGTTGGCCAGAGGGGCCGATGGCGCGATATGGCAGCCTCGCTTCTGTCAGTCTGCCCCAGGGCAGCTGTGGCTACAACTGTAGCTTGTCTCCACCAGTGTGTGAATGTGAGAGTGAATGAATAGTGGAACTGTAAAGCGCTTTGAGGGTCTCGAAAAGCGCTATATAAATGCAATCCATTATTATTATAACATTATTCAGCATAATATAGCAATACAGGATCAACTTAAATAAATTCATTTATTTAATTAAAAACAACAGTTTATTTAAGATGCTTTATACAGTAAAGATACTTCAGTATTATAGAGAAAACCTCAAGAATCATCTGATCCTCATACGAGCAGCAGGTGATGATGGCTAATGATGGAACCACAGGGGAACAGCTAAGAGGCAGTGGGGCAAAATATCTGCATCTTTTATGTTTCTTAAATGTAGTTCTTCAAGTAAAATAACTATAGACCATATAGAGGCAAGTGAAAGTTTTAGGCTAGTTCTCATAAAAAAAGGCCTGTAGTACAGTAAAGAAACAGTATACTTCACTTCAGTTACTGACTTTCAGTCACAGGACTGGGGGCAGCAAACGCTGGCATGGAGCGGTTACTTGTGAGATTTTCAATCTGGCTTCTCAGGAACTTGCGGTCTTGCATCAAATCCTCCACCTGCCTCTCGAGAGCAGCGATGCGTTCTTGTTTGCTCTCCAGCATGCACTGCAGCTTGGTGATGGTCAGCAGCACCCTCGGGGGAAGACCCTCTACTTGGGAAGCAGCTAGAAAAGACAAGACAGCCACACAAAAGAGGATTACAAGCACACAAGTTAAACTTCTATCATTTTTCTATCAGTTTTTGTCTGTAGAAAGGATGGTGTGCTTTTCAGGCAGTCGTTTCAGTATTTGTTCAGGATGAGAAGATAAAATCAAACAAATTATTATCTATTTTCTTAACTATCAACATGTTTACATCACTGCTAAGCCAGAGGCTGATGCTGGCTCAGCTTATAGGACCATAACCATAAAAAGTAAACTACATGAAGCAGCAAATACTGTCAGAGCTTCCCATACCAGACATGGCACTGCTGGGTGTGTTGTCCTGAACAGCATCTGCTGATGCTCCCGTTTGAAAATTCTCCCATTTAATGATACGAAGGTCGTCTTGCTCCTGCTTTAGCCAGGCAGGAGAGCTGAGGCGCTCTTTGGTCCTCACGGAGCTGGAGTCGATTTCTACACAGGGCGAATAACATGACGGCTCCTGATGCCAAACAGATGACATCTCTTCAAACCTGGAAAAGGACAAGAAGGGGGTATCATAAGCCAAAAAGGTCAAAGGCTAAAGGACAGAATGATGTAAGAGTTCCTATATGGATGACACCCCAGAGAGAACAGGTTTTTCACCAATCAGAAGATTGGTGGTATAAATGACACCTCACCTGTACAAGTGCCCATTGGGAAGACAATGAATCTCAAAAATCTCTCCTGATGCATTTATCAGTGAGTGTGATAGATTAAGTGCTTAAGCCTCAGTCACACAGTCCTTTAGACCAGGTAGCAACCCCCTGGCAACCACCAGTGATAAGGGAAAGGTAAGGTAGCACTTTAATTTG
>NW_005187438.1:3609667-3623711 GCF_000239375.1 Pundamilia nyererei | reverse complement strand
AAATGTAGTACTTCCTGTGCTGTTCAACGGGGCCATGCTCAAATGTTAACTAGTCATTACTACAGAAAGAAACCAGAATTCTTCGATTACCAACAATCTTGAGTTTGACTCTGCAAAATCATCTGCAAATTTCTGTTCATGGAGATTTACAGGATGCGACTGGCAGTGATTTTTCTCAGGACTGCAGCTGTATTTTTTTGGTTTAATTAACGGATATGTGGACTTCCTTATGTTAATCATGTTAAATGTGACCACAGTTTAAAATGAAGAGGTTGGCCTATGTGCAAGTAATCCCTGTGAGCCAAGGTTCAGCCTCAGGTTCCAGACAGCTCTCGACACTCAGGTTTTCATTGTTGGTTTTACATGATGTCAGCAAGAGATGATACAAAGTGAGAACAATTCTGTACATTTGGTAAAAAGTTAAGACAATGAAGCATCATGAGGTTTTTGGACTGCCTGATGCATAACACAGTTTTATGAATGGATCATTTAGTATTTCTTTATTGTTCAGAAAAAATAAGCAACTGTGATTTATAACCATGAAAAAAGTCAGCCACCCTCTGTTCCTGCACAAAGCTACAGGTTCAAACCAAAGGATTACTCACATGTGGTGGCTTGCATTGTTACAATGTTTACCATCAACAGCTCTCTGCAAGTAAACCTGCACCAAAGCTGTATCCATGGCAACTTGATATGATCTTGTAATTAAGCGATGTGTATCTTGTAATTAAGAGATGAAGATCTTGCAATTATGAGATATTTTTAAAAGATGCAGATCTTTTAATTATGAGATGGTACGTTAAAATTACGAGCTACAGAAGTCATAATTACGAGATAACATCACCAGTTCGTGCAACGTGCTACTGAGCAAATGAAGGCTTGATGTAAAACTGAAACATGACTCAAAGCGCTTTAGTACCTGAACAATGCTCACGCAGTATGACGGCCCTCTACGGCCTCATTTAATGCATGGCTGGCTGCATCAAGAGCTGTCACTCAAAATTAACATAACAAAGGCGATATTACTATCACGCTGTAGGTCATGCACAGCAGGCTTTAGTCCATATGTAGGTCTGAGGCATATAGTTTTAGCTGCAGTCAGGTTTACTCTGAGAAGAAAATAGATTTTATCTTCTAGATTCACTTGTAAAGAAAAGAACATTTTCCAAATTGTATGTAAGGATGCACCCAGTTTTAGAAGTGTTGATGACTGAATTTGTCATCTGGATGAAGGACTGAAACAACTATTATTTATTAATTAGCAATGCTTAAAATAGCTTGAAACAAACTAATAAGCAGATATGACTTTTGTATATTAAATAATGAAAGAAAATCTGTTTATGCATTATGTTCATTAAAGAAAAGATGAACAGGATATTTTATTCTTCAATTATGATCTCTGTCATTCATAATTCTGATTTACTGCCTCATAATTACAAGGAAAGGTCATCAGATGCTTGATTAGAAGTTTAATTATTATTATTTAATTTACCTCTATTTTAACATAACATTATACAGGATACCTGAAGAAGTTAGCAGGGTTTTTTCCATGTAGAATGACTCATGTGGTCTCTCATGGAAAACAGCCACATAATAGTTTCTGTTTCCCATCATCGTCATCATAACAGATCCAGAGGTTGACAGTGAGTCTAAAACATAGAGGTGCAAAGTTTTCCTCTGTGAGCTGGCTGTTACCAAACATGGGAATGGTCACACACGGACTTTGTATAGTGAGAGTCATAGTTTAACATACTAACCTGAACGTATATGGCCACAATTATTGGATAAAGACTATTAAACAAAGATAGATAGAGATGTGGCAGATTTTTCAAGAAAAACAAACGTGTTTGCATACACTGCATAAAAAGCAAACAAAGAAACAACACAATAAAGTGTATAAGAAGAAGAAGTCACCACAGCCAGTATGGATCTACATATTTGAGCTGGCCGAATATCTTAACTTCTACACTATTGAATCATTCACTACCAGAAACCAACAACAGTTTCTAAAGGGTAAAATTAATTTTGAGTAGAACTGACTTCAGCTTTTTGGTTCAACCCAAATAATCCCTGTTTGTCATGTGGCCCCTTGGGAAAATTACTGCCCACCCCTGGTGTAACATCACAAAAACATCTATGCTAGTGTGGGCCACAGTCCTCTGGTGGGATATGAGGGTACTGCAGGTAGGCCACATATCTATTTTCTTCTACATATCCAGTACATGTCATGTCAGTAGGTGTCATGGAGAACTGGGACCTATCCCAGCTGTAATATTGCGAGAGGCAGGCTTCACCCTAGACAGGCAGTTGATCCACTGCAGGGGCCACAGTCATTTACAATAAATAAACTTTTTATTTGGTTTTCTGAAATTCAATCAAATCAAATCACATTTTTATGAAATGTTTCTACTGTTCTTCTAAATAACTTTTGATGAAGGTTTTCTAATTTTATTTACTGGGTGGCCGAAGATGTTCACATTTCAAACTATGTTCAGACATCGATGTTCAGACACCTTTCATGGATCAGTGAAGGGTGCTTGCTACTTTTTCTGCTCCTGAATGAAACACTAAACAGCACTATGAGATCTTCAATCCAAATTATGAGATAATCTCTTCTGTGCTAAAACACTGAAACAAAAACACTTAGTTAAAAGCACATGTATCATTAGTTATTGTTTTAATCAGTAGTTACTATGAATATCCACAGTGTGTCTTTTGTCCTTTGTCCCTCCTGTTAACCCCCATTGGTTGCAGTAGATGTCTGCCCCTCCCTGAGCTCTGCCAGAGGTTTCTTCCTGTTAAAAGGCAGTTTTTCTTTCCCCCTGTAACCAAGTGCTTGCCCACAGGGGGCCTTTGACTGTTGTGGTTTAATTGAACCCTAATATTGTGGCATTTACCTTAAAGTGGCTTGAGGCAACTGTTTTTGTGATTTGGTACTATATCAATCAAATTGAACTGAATAGGTATAAACTGCAAAACGTTTATATGACGTTTATCACGTCTGAAACACAGTAATAATGCATGAGGAATAGCGAGGAATAGCAACTTCTGAGTATCTATACATCAGAATAATGCACTAAGTGCATTAATGGAACCACTAAGGTATTTTTATCCTCTATAACTGACGTCACATTGATCAGAAATTGAGTGCAGTTAAATAAGTAAGTGACCCGAGTGTTAGCTTTTCATGACATCAGTGGGTTTGTGGGCCTTTGGTAAATGATTGATGATTAATGATTGAAAAAGATAAAAAACTAAACTAAAAATAATCTGTCTGCTTTACTGCTGCAGTGAGCATTGCTTTTACCTTTGTGCAAAGGCCTCGTCATTTATTAATCAAGAACCATGAGTTCATAACATATCACACATTACTACACTCAATAGGAGATCATGAACAAAGCACAAGTTAAGCATTGATTGATTATGTCCTAATTTCTGCTTCACTACAGTGTTATGCTGTTTTTCTTATTTTTTATCACTCATTAACATGAAATGTACTTTGTTAGTCAGGAGAGGTTTCTGAATCAGACACACCTTTGCTGGGAAGATGTGGAAAGGAAACTCCAGGTGGAAAATATTTCTGAGTAATGCAACAACGCTCCATCTAAAGTGATGTATGTTTTAAGCTAAATTCTAGTGTTTACTGTCACAAACTTCTGGTAGCAGTTTCAAATGCGGCTCAGCCTCCTCACATGCATAAAACAAACAGCTGCTTCTGCAGGTAAAGAAAGCTTTGTTTATCATTTCTACTGTGGCACTTACAGTGGGATCAAATATCAGAGGCTGCCTGCAACACATGAAGACGCACACCCTGTATTTACAAGACTTTGAAGGGTGAGCTTGGCTCTGTGTTGAAACGATAAAAACTCTTCAAGGTAGGAGGAAGAGTGGGTGACAAGCTATAAAAGAAATGTAAATAACATGACTTGTGAGTTTAGACACTTTTCTCTTACATAATGAATTTTATGCCACCAAATGAACTCAAAATTGGTTTCTATCAATCAAACTTTTTGTCTGAAAGTAGCAAAGTGTAGCATGTACAATTATACACTGAAAACCAAAATGATCTAATGTCTCTTTAATCTCTCTAATGGTTTAAGATGGTAGTGAGACTTGCTATGATGTATGGTTTGGAAACAGTGGCACACAAAAAAAAGAGCTGGAGGTGACGTAGCTGAAGATTTTCAAGGCTAACATTTTTACTGGGAATAACCAGAATGGACACGTCTAGAAATGAGCGCTGCAGAAGGACGGCTCTGCTGAATGTTTTGGAGACACAGTTGGAGAGGCAAGGCTGAGATGGTTTGGACATGTGCTGAGGAGAGATAGTGGATATATTGGACAAACAATGTTGAATAATAAACTGTTTGGTAGAGGGATGAGAGGAAGACTACAGAGAAGATTCATGGATGTAGTGAAGGAGGACATGCAGGTGGTTGGTGTGACAGAGGAGGATGCTAGGGATAGAGTGCCATGGAGGCAGATGGAGTTGAACTTCAAAAAATGTAGATACATACAATTTTCTGTTAGAAATATGAAGCTTTATTTGCTGGAAGTTGGGCCAAAACTGAAGCAGAATTTCTCATCATATCTTAAACCAGTGAGGCCAAAACATTTCCCATAATGCAACTGAGCAGCACCTTTCAATTTCAGTTGTAGCACATTAATTCTGTTTAAACACTGTATAAAAGTCAACCAAAAAAGAAAAAACAAAACAAAATAATGAAATCACAACACACTGACTAAATGCTAAGCAAAAATAGTTCATCATACGTCTCCATAAATTCCTGCACCAGCAGACGCCAATCGTGAGAGACTGGACAAATGTCAGTGGTTAACGTTTGTAAGAAAAATCCCTTTTAATGAATGCAATACATGTATATATTATTTTAATCGTCGAAGGCTGGGCCAAAACATGAAGCAGCTATGTCAAACCTCCATTGCCCAGAATGCAACCAAACTGTATGTTTTGTATTAAAACATCTTGAAGCATGCTCAATCATCCAGGTAAGTAAATCTCCGAAAGTTGATTCTGTTCATCTGAGACTGAAGAAGTCACTGGATGAGTGACGAAACGTTTCTCCCACTGAAAACGCTACGTCCAGATGAACAGAATCAATATTTGAAGATGCATTTTTTGTAGTTGTAATCAAAGTCCTCATTGTATAATTTCTTTCTTGCAACTTTTGTGGAAATACTAAAGTTTTGTGATGTTTGTGGCAATTTCTTCTAACCTCTTGGCCAGATCTCTCTGGAAAGAGATTCAGTCTCATCTCAATGAGACTTTAGTATATGTAAAATCAGCACAAAAATTAACACAGAATCACAACATCATGATAAAAAACTAATGACACATCTGCATTAACTCCTGCATTAACTCACGATGATTCAGAATACTGGCCTTGTATTTACTAGGTATCTGATCTATACCAGTTATCGATCGATAATTTGCAGTATTGCACAGTATTAGTGTAAGATGTAATGGCTGCAGCCACAAGATAAGTGGTGCATTTAGGTGCTCAATTCCTTAATGCAGTATATCAAAATGACAGTAGTTTATCTGCTTGTGTAAACTGGAGGAAGTGGACATCACTGCTTAACTTGGTGTTTCCATGGAGATGTTGACTAACTCTTTAACAAGCTGAAGCACCAAAACACAAGTAAGTGAGTAAGTGCTGCAGTGATTAATCTGAGTCCAAAAAACACATTAATATCCGTGAGGTGATCCTAAGCTACTAAGAGAAAAACATGGGGCTCAATGCAGAAGGAAGACCAATGTTATTTTTTTTAACCTCTATGTTAATTACAGAAGCATAAATGTGTTCGGCAACTGTTTTAAATAAGGATATTTAGCATGACAGAAGTTACAAACCTTATAAAACACACAAAGGTGCAACGTTTAGAAGACTACACAGGGCTAAACATGTCTCCTTGCAGTGGGTTTAATTAGCTCCTACCAAGATGGATGCTAATGACTGTAATTACCAGCAAAAAAGGGGGAAAGGGGAGCAAGCAACAAAGCCGGTGAAACATGCGGGACAACGTACCTTTAAGAGAGTCCAGTGGATAAAAGTGGAGGTGATAATGTCGTCCTGTTTGTCCTGCTGTCAGCTGAAAATTCACCTGGAGTAAATCACTTGGTTGGAGGGAAATATAAACAGAGACGGGTGAGAAAATGAGGGAGTACTGTAACGTGCGTGTCTGGCAGAGGGGCGGGGCCATGGAGCTGCCTTCAGGTGCTCCCCAGAAAGTCAAGCTTCTCGTAACTGTAACTTTGATTTTAAAACTGTGGAGCTGTCGTTTCAGAGGTATAGCCAATGTAACTGGTTGCAAAGTTCTCGAAGTAACAGGAAATCATTAGTAGAGCTCCATGATTATAAAAAGCAATTTCTGGATGTAACAGTTGGAGTGCGAATGTTCTATATATCCAATATGTACCTTTTGCTGATGAGTTGTACACCGGATGCCCTGACTTGTGTCACCAGCTGGAAACAAACCAGACCTTTTACTTACCAAGCAAATGTGTGTTTTCTCGCCGGCTGGCAATGTATTAAATACATTGTTGGACGTTGTTAATAATTAAATAACAATGGTGTTATATTACTGGAACAAAGATTGAAATGGTGACTGAATCAAATTTCTTACTAGCAGATCATAAGCTCTCTTGAAAATATAAGATATGGTAAATCAAATCTCAAAAAGCATTTTCTTTTTTGAATCTTGCTTTATCTCAGTTATTGTTCTGAGCTATGGGATAAAGCATATGACCTTAATTTGAAAACCTTAAAAACATTATAGAAAGAACAACTAGGATAATAGCCGAGATGGGTTCAGGAGATCCCACCAACAAATTGTTTCTGAGTTTGTAAAACTTTTAGATGTGATTGACTTGTGATCAAAATTTGATTAATCATGCTCAAAGCAGTGGCCATTTGAGGCTAGCTCCAAAAGCATATTGATTGTGATATCCAGAGCTAAAAAGTCGAACTTTAAATAATTAAAAATAATCTTTGGATAGTTTCTCCCTTTCAAAAGGTCTTCACATAGTTCTTGCAAAGCTTTGATGTGTGTCTGGGCTCATTATTCATCTCCATGATGATGCAACAATGATACAACAATCATGGCTGCATTCACTGTTGCAAATGTTGTCTGTTGCAAATGCCAATCACCCATGATCTTCTTTCCCCCAGAAATGACTGCAAATGTGTTTCTAAATCTTTAAACTTTCTAATAATACTATGGAAATTGGTTTTTAAACTCTTTCACACCATCACCAGAGTAGGTACTTTAAGTTCAGAACTAGAATAGGAAATAATATTTATTCATGTTTGACATTATTTCTTGTGCGTCTTTGCTGATTTTATGAAGGCCAAGTTAGGATAACCACATGCTTTAAGAGTTATTTTTTGTTTTGTTTTTCAAATGTGTATTTCTTTTCTTTTCCTTTTTCCACAGAGAGAATTTTCTCTGGCTAGTGTTGTATGGTTCTGATCACCCCAAATTTATGTTCCAGTGTGAGTCAAAGAGTAGGTACTTGTCTGTGTCTGGGGTTTCTGGTAAATTTCATTACTGAGGATTCCATCTTCCTCAGTGCACACAACAATAGTAACCTATTTTCTTTGGTTTTTATTTATTTTTTTATCCACAGAGTTAATGTGTTTGTTAAGTTACAACAAATATTCTTACAATCTCAAAGCTATTTTGAGGTTAATAAAAGAAAGCTCAACACTTACCTCCCAACTTGGTTAACTGTGTTCTTTACATGTGAACATTTCCCATTTTGATTTCCTAAATTAAATTACATTTACGTGCTGTTACCATATTTCCCACTGTCCTCGAAAGCAGCAAAGGGGTGGTGACAAACTTGAAGGTGGGGTCTCCTTTCACGGAACATAAAATGATAGTAAGCCTTTTCCCATTCAGTGTAACATGTTCAGTGTTCATGTTCCAGGCCATTTGGATTACTGAGGTATGAATAAAGTCAGACATGATGACATTAAAGGAAACTTTATTAGCAGTAAGACTAAAATTCTTTGGCTATATAGAAGCTAATAAGCAGACTGATGCTGTGACTATCTCATGTGCTGTAAGTCATTTGAGTATCTTTTTGCAATATGTTTATAATAGTGGTCACTCATAAGAATAAATCTCAGCTGCCATTAACGGACACACAAGTGACACAGACATCAGATTCTCCACATGTTAAAAATCAACCTGAACATCACGATCAGATTTCTTTTCACACACCCTCTGGTCTATTCTAAGCAGTATGCTAAATAATGCTCCGTATTAAACACTCTTCTTTGTTAGTCATAAAATATTAAAAAAAAATAAAATACATGTATAACAAGGAGAGGTGTATTTGGATTTGTCAATTCCTTTTTTTTGCAACTAAATATATATCAATATATAATTTATTTCAATGAGAAACTGATAAAATATATAACCGCTGCTGTGAGAACAGTTCAGATTCAAGTCCATTGCATTGCATAGCCTTCATAATGCCAGCTAATACTCCTTCAACTCGAAATTTCACATTTCTTCATTTAAAAGCACAAAGCCATGCTGACTGATTGCATTAGTTATAACAGGCACAGTTTGGGGCACGGAGGCTGAAAAACTTCAAAGAAGTATTTGATCTAAAGAAGCATAATACTTACATGAAAGTCTTAATAGATTAGTGAATGCAAGAGAATCAGGTAGTGAAGTAAATACGGGTCTTATGTTTTTAACGTCATTATCTTATCAAGTCTTAAGCCACCTGATCACACCACGCTCGATCTAATTGATTCAGTGTGACTACAGCTGGCTCCTGTTTGTGTTGTAGAAATCTTGGTGCTTTATACTGGCCACTATATAAATGCTGGTTAATTAAAGATTAAAAATTGACTAAGAAATGGGCAGTAATTGTGAGACACAGCTTCACTCACTGATAAGTTCTAAGTAAGAGAATCAAGGTCAGCGTCTGTGAAGGAGGTAAAATAGAGAGCCAACCACATTAACAGTAAGTCAGTTTGGACAAGACACGAGCCAAGTTAATTATTTAATCGCCCCACTACCCTCCTGCTCTGGTCACAATATCATACAGAGAGACCGGGTAAAGTTAGTTTGTTAACCAGACAACCCGCGTCCTTCCTGCCTGCCTCTCTGGCTTTCAGTGGCAGATAGCGAGAAGGAGGCGCTTAAAGTCACCGCTGCACTCGTCCCTCAGGGCGTCCTTAAGGGACACATCATACTTCTCCAGGTACATGTCCTTGATGGTCTCCAAATCATACTGTTGAAAAAAAAGAGAACCACAAAATTAAATTAGCCTTTATGTCGAGCCTGCCAGAAGTCAACTCATGGGAATTTACCAAATATAATATGATGGAAATAATCAGTTTCAACTTGACCCTCTAACAAATGTGGAGAAGACAAACTCATGTTTAAAGTTTCACTCACACAGGCCTAGAGACAGGCCAGCGATTCCCTAGAAACCTCTGGTCACTAGGGAAAAGTGTGTATTCCCCAACTGGTTGATTAGCAGTCACTATAAGTTACTGGGTGAAAGTGATCGCAAAGACGGTGTGGCATCGACAACCTGGAGTTACTGGGAGTACTGCCCAGTATCACTAGGTAACATCCGGGAGTTGATTCTGAAATGGTGCTTCTATGCAAATTGCTGATAACTGCGGTGACCAAAGCAATCACATAGAAGTTTTAGTTGCAGCAACATATACCTGTTTTTGCAACCAGTTTTTACAAAGCTAGAGCCACCAGTCATCTGCAACCACTTGCCAACCACTTTGGGAATATACATTTTTCTCTAGCAACCAGTGGTTACCATGACGTTACGGACTTTAAATCTCTGTGAGTAGGGCTTATACATCAGTTTCACAGTGACTGTCAGAAACCTAAAGTAACTACTCATAATTTATCTAGAATACAAATTTTTCCATAGTGACAAAAGGTTGCCAGGCAGTTGCCAACTGGTCTCTAACCTACGTGACTGGGGCCTAAATCATTTACATTTTCTGGAGTAGATTTCTGATCCACATTCTGCACTTGTTTGAATTCTTTTTGATTAGCATTTAAAAATGTCTTGTATACTATACGTTTGTATCTTAACATAAACCAGGGGACAGGATTTACCAGAGTTTGCCTGAAGATGGCAGTGAACAGTCTTATAAGTGACTTTAAAGTGTAAGAACATGCATACTGTAAAAACAGATGTAATAATCAGTGAGCTGTTTAGTAATCGCAGCATGTTGTGAATGTTTTTAATCATCTTTTATCGTGTATTTTAGCTTGACAGTCTTTGGCCCCTTCTTATAAACAAGTTCATGCATCATTAGCGGAATTACCTCGGAGCGACACACAATAATGCGAATCAGGGTGTCCTCATCAGTGCCTGCTCCTTTCATCGCTTTGTTCACACGTCTCGCAAAGTAAAGCTGGGGATTCTTGGCAACTCTTACTGTGAGGAGGAGGAAAGGGTTTCATTAAATTCCACAGCAGATTATGAACCATATGTTCCTGCAGCAACAATTTATTTTTCTTCAATATGCTTATTAAACACCAAACTTTTATTTGCATAGCACAATAGGAGTTTACCCAACGTACTTTCCTGTCATCTAGTATACAAAAAACTAGCAGTTTGCCATGTGATTTTGATGCTACCACTGCTTCTCTAATCTTCTAATCAAATTAAATCAAATCTAGAATCATAGATTTTAATATGGACAGCTTTCTAATTCATACTAACCGAGAGCAGTGTAGCATTTTTTCAGTGTCCCTCCAGTCTCGTTCTCAATGGCATCGAGGATTTCTGTTCCAGAGAGCTGTTGAGAGAGTATAACTAGCTGAGTTAAGCACTGTAAATGTCTTACAGAGTAACCTTTCACTTTCCATATACAAATATTTCTTATGTAGTGATTTGTTAGGAGGTGTCAGGAAACAGTGATGTGATATGTGCAAGCATATATGCAATATCACTGCAGCAGTGGGCACAAATACCAACCTGCTCATATATCTTGAAGGTGGCCTGGAGCTGCAGGTAATTTCTGGTGGCCAGGATGTAGGTGAAAGTGGATTCGTCTGTCCCAAAACGGCTTTCACCAGCCTGCATCAGTTCAGCGAATATTAATGTTTTTCAGGGTCAATAAATCTGCCACGATGCCATTATGAATAATTTAAAAATGAAACTGTACCTCAAACAGGGCAATAGCATCTTGTTCAGCCAAATTCTCATCCACCTCATAACTCTCATCTCTGTTGCCCTGGAAGAAGACAATTAAGAGGACTTTGGTCCTTACTGAGGTCTATTTATCTGACTCACGCAACTTTATCTGGGCTCCGTTTTACTCGTGAGAGGCTGTCTGGATGTTGGCCAGTGTGTGTGTGTGTGTTCACATGGCATGGTTTGGCGAAGGGAGAGTGAGCTCGATTTCAGTCCAGGGACAGATGGGAGGAATTTAGTTACACGAGTAGAGTAGAAACTCAGGGCCACTTACCTGCAAAAGAGCTGTGAGAAGGTTTCTAACATCCCCGCTCGTATCTCCCTCGATATCGGCTTCAAGATCACGCTCGTGCACTGCAAGAGTGACACCGAGAAAAGTCACAAAGCATGAGGACCACCAGATATTCTTTTACCATACGATACAAGTGTGTTGGTGTTTTCTGGATAGTATTTTATGTTAGTATATTCCTAGATTTCATCCACCGTTTTAGCCATTTCCTGCAACCATTCACCTATTCTCATTTCCTTGCTGTGCATAAAAGTGTACAGCAACAATCAGAAAACTAGTTAATAGTGTAAAGTGAAGTAGTGCAGTTAGCTGCTTAGTTAGCTTCACAAGTAATATTGGAAGCAGAGCACATGACTCAAGTAAATATTTTCACATACTTGGTCATAGTCCTGGTTAAATGGGGCAGCACTCTAAACTATTAGGATTGGGCACTGGAATGATGGCATCTTTCTAACAAGCTATTATTCTTTATAGCTGAGGTGACCAACAGACCAATTACTAGACAAATCTAGTGGTCTTTCTAGATTTGTCTGACCATTTCTATTTTACTCTGTGCAACATTTGTCACAGTTATATTAACCTGCACAGCCTTTTTCCTTTGTGTTTACACTCAATGTATGGAAACAGGAAGAGAACTTATTTAAAGATTTTGCAACCAGCCTTTTTATTTTTGAATACAAACCTTCTTTTACTTGAAGTGAGAAAATAAGATTTTATTATTATTTTATTATAATTAATAAATTAATAATAAAAATTGTTGAACTACTGTTGAATTGCTGTTTGTGTTTTATCTATCTCTTATGCTATTCGTTATTGGCCCGTAAAGCATCAATAAAACATTTGATAACTATAACATGGTGCTTGACTACTATATGGAAGCTTGCTATTACATTTAATAATTTTCTCATTATACGTTTATTAGCAGTGTGCCCTGCATATGCTATTGTGCTAGCTTTATGCTGTCCCAAGTAAAACAACAATATCTAGCAAAGTCAGCAAAGTCATCGCTCAGGTCTATAAAATGTAAGCTTTAGCTATCAGTGTGCTAACATAGCATATTAGCTAGTTCACCCGAAGAACAAGGACAAAGCATGCTAATAATCTGTTCAGCTAACCAGCATATCCACAGGCTGATTAAAAGCCATCAAACACATCAACCAAAGAATGTTCTAGTCATTCTAAATCCTAATAAAACAAACTCTTAAATAATCATACGCACTCTGTAGAAAATTACAATGACAAACTTGAATGATGATGTAATTCCTTCCATGCATAATTATAAAAAGAAAACTAAACAGAGGTTACTCTGTTCAAAACTCATAAGATTTCAGTGCCTATAACCACAGAGGATATAGCCAGCTATAGTGGTAAGTATAATCAACTCTCAGCGCCAGCACATTAATGAAAGGGAAGTGGAAACAGGATGGGCCTTGACTAAACAAAATGTGACATAGCACTAGAGACAAAAATAATAAGCTACTGTATGAGGTGTAGGTTGATGACTCACACTTAGTAATTTCATCAAAAGGAGAAGAGATTTAAAAACTGCTAAGTTGCTTATTGTACTAACCCTGAAAGTAGCATTCCTTGAACATGGCAATGTCCTGTTAAAAAAAAAGTAGGAAGTTAGACATTTCCTCTGAAATTGAATTGCAATATGATTGTCAATATAAATATATATTTTGCTAGTTACAGCATTTGTAGCGGTGCAGAGGAGCTCCACCAAGACGTCCTCATCAGTGCCCGGACCTTTCATTGCCTTCCTGAGCTCCTTCACAGCATAGATAACCGGCGGATCCAGCATGGCAAGGACAGCCTTCTCAAAGTTCCCTGACAGCTCTTTCTTCAACACATCCACCAATTCCTATCCCAGACAGACATGCTGATTTTAGCAGAAACATAAAAAAAATGTTTCTTACACATTTGAAATGAGAAACATGTCAAATGGCACTCACGTCATCATATTTTTCAAAATAGGCCTGTTTAATTTCCTGACGCTGAGCTGAACTCCGGTTTGCCAGGATGTCAATAATAGCCTGCTCATCAGTTCCTGAAAAGAAGTCACAACAGATCAGATGCAGAGAAATCAGATGCATCCTTTCAAAGTTTAAAGAGACTAGTTTAATTAAATAATGTACCGTTTTCCTCATATTCACAACCTACCTAACCCCTTGCAGGCTTTGCGAATGGCCTTGATGTCAGCAACAACATCAAAATCTTCATAGGGAAAAACTGTGGGCTGAGAAAACAAAAATAATAATGTTACATGCAGTAACTGTTATGGACACACACTGATTACAGCTAATCATTGTTTATGCAAGGATTTCTGATCGCAGGCAAGAGCAGCTGGCAGCTGGGGGAAGGGATGGTGCTCCTCGTTGAGGAATTCAGCAACTGAACTCTTTAAACAAACTTGGTGGAGGCCACATGAATGAAAGCAGTCAGTGAAGTGCAATCGAGGGTTTCACACACACACACACACACACACACACACACACACACACACACACACACACACACACACACACACACACACA
>NW_005187438.1:3603299-3608122 GCF_000239375.1 Pundamilia nyererei | reverse complement strand
TTTTTTTTGTCCATTTCTAAGCAAACAAAAATAACTTAAGTGAGATAACTGTATACTGGATAAAACAGATACTGACAAAGTTTAACTTTGAGGACCCCTTCCTGTGCCCCCTTCCCTTGTTTAGTTTCAGCTGATCTCCTGACTGATCCTCATTTCAAATTTAACACCACGGGTGCTCAAGCTTTCAGCTGTGCCGCACCTTGTTTCTGAACCCATTATCGCTGCACTTTTGTCAGCTTGAGTCTTTGACAGAGTTCAAATCTCAGCTCAAAACTCATCTGTTTTCATTTTCACATCAGTGATAATCCATCCTGATTTTTATGTTGTAAGGTGACCTTGAGTGTTTTGAAAGGCACAAACAAAAATATTAATTATTATTAATAATAATAATAATTTGCAATTAAATCACAATATAATTGCAATGAGTTTTACAATACTCAGCAAATCTTAAGATGTGAAGTCAAGATCTTCAAAATCAACTGAAATTTCCAGCCCCATAAATGGACGAGCCAAATAGCTTCTGGGAAAAATTTTTTATGGTCAGACGAGACAAAGACTGACTTATTTTGGTTACAATGACAAGAGGAGTAAAGATGAGACTTTCAAACCTTCGACCACTGTACCAGCTGTCATGCATGGTGGTGGTAGCATCATGCGCTGGGGCTGTTTTGCTGCCAGTGGTGCTGCTACATTGCACAAAGTGGATGGAATAATAAAGGTGGAGAGTTTTGAATTCTTCAGCTTCACCTCAAATCAACTTTTAACAAAATATCAGGCGGAGTCTATGGATGTATTAGAGCCTGTATACTTACATATAAAATAAATAAATATGAAATAAATCTCCTTTGCAAGTATCCTTATAACTGAACCTTATTCTACCTATTCTTCTTTCTGCATTTTAATCAGTCCAGTTATTTTTCTTTTCCCAGTTAAAATATATCAATAGCATTTTTAAAGGAACTTTGAAACTTCTCACAGAAATTTTCTTTCTGCCTTAAAATGTTTGACATATTATAGGTTCACAAGTTATTCACAACCATGTGCCCAGCCATATTACCTATAGCAGTATATAAGGAAGCATCTGAAAGACATCTCCTGGACTATTCTGCCCTTCTATAATATTAAATATGACTAATATTGAAAAGTCCCTGATTTCCAGATGAGATTTTAAAGTCGAGGTCTTTTGCAGTGGATAGAATATGTTTTCACTGAGATAAGCCTTTGTGGATTCAGAAAATATATTGTACTTGTTTTTTTGTTAGTTTTTTTTTTACATTTCAGGCTGGAAAATGCAGACAGGAAGTGGTTAGTATGGTTAGTACGTTTCCAGTGGTCGAGTGTTGACAAAAACAATCCATCTCACGCTCTTCTCTCTACATCCAGCGCTGAATCATTAAAAGTATAGCTGTAGTATTTGCTCACTCAAATAAAAAGAGTAGTGTCAACCATTTGTACTGATTAATAACATGGTGATAGGACAGGATCCACAGCCTCCCGTGAAATCCTTTCATTGCGCACAGTCGAACTCATTAAAGAAAAAAAGAACTAGTGTAACGGGACCGTGATGAAATTCCGCAAAGGAGTGGCCCTTTCCTTTGCGTAAACCCCGATACGGCGTCTCCCAGACGGTGTCATTTGCAGCGTTTACACCGCTTGAACCTTAAAGAAACAGCGCTAACTGAGAATCTATATTCACAGCTCTTTATCTCGTCAGTGTAGTCGCAATAATAGAGGTTCCGTATGATGAAATGGGTTGTGCGTAAAGCCTTAAAAGTGGAGGGCGGCTCGCATTATACGGACTAAAATGATGCAAATAAAACATGTTTTAAACTCCTACAAAGACATAATCCAGCCGTCATTCCTGGCGGTGGTCGAACCGAAAGTATGGCTCATACAGACTTGAACCAGCGAAGCCAAGAGATTTTTTTTTTTTAATCTAGCCTTTAATCAGTGTTTTTCTCAGAGAGATTAGGAGGAGAATGACGCCTACTTGACAGTTGCCCATTTTCGTGGAGATGATCCGTCAGCAGCGGCTGATCTCTTGTTGAACTGGCAGCCTTTGGGTGGGTTTGGGGGATATTTGACCTCTTCTGACCAAACTGCGACTCAGCTGCACATACTGGAATGTGACGTCACCGCGGAGCACAGCGTGGCCCGGTTACGTGCGCAGTTAACGTCCACAGCCCTTCCCCCGGTTTCTGTCTGACTTAATCATGCTTACTGTAAAGATCCACTCCAGACATGTTGCGTTATATAAGAACATATTAGTAATTCTTCCGATTAAATAGTTTAATTAGCCAATATACAAATATTTTTAATAGTCGGTATGAAGATATGGTGCACAAACGAGGATTTTATTACACAGCAACCAGGAGCGTGTACTGAAGAGAGGCATAGGGCACCAACCCCCCCAATATTGATTATATGGTCATTATTTATAGTGAAGTTACTCTTCCTGCTCACTTCATGATTAGCGCCTGATCATTTACCATTATCAAAAATATTTTAAAAAATTAGTATGAATATACTTTTTTCTTTTAATGCCCCTTCAAGTTGGGGACAGTGTGCATGTTAAACACATTTATAGTACTTGGTCATATACAAATGCATAACAAACACCAATTAGGAGTGTCATTAAATCAGAAGTTAATTTTACAATTATAATGGTCTAACGTAGCCCAGAAGTCAAAGCCATCCCACCAAAGTCGAGTTAATTAATAACTCAAATCAGGAAAATGCATTGTTTTTTTTCCCCTTTTCCTCTTCCTATGTGATACCAGAATTACAACAAAAATAATGAAAATCTGTGTGGATCACAAATAAGAAATATTGTTTAGTTATATAAAAACAACATCGCATTTGAACATTTTGTACTTTTTGCAGATCCACTGTCCTATATGCATACCATACATTGATATGAATGGATACATTAGATGAGAACATTTTGAGAATCCATGTTGTCCCATATAGGAGGCAGCGAGGTGATTTAGATAATATATGGATTCCCTGTGGCCCTCCTGTACAACAATACAGACCCCCCCAGAAAAGATCGTCATGGATCAGTCCACTCCCTTTACAAGACTTTGTAGTACCGTAGATATAATAAATCACTGGGTAATGATTATTAGATCGCCATCAGTAACTCAGATACTAACCACACCTGGTGTGACTGCTTCTGATCAGTACAAATTAATCAGACTTAATAAGGCATTCTACCAGATCCCAAAGGTGCTCAATTAGATTGAGATCTGGTGACTGTGGATGTCACTTAAGTGCAGTGAACTCATTGTCATGTTCAAGAAACCAGGTGGAGATGATCTTTGTTTTGTGACATGGTTCATTATCCTACTGGAAGCAGCCATCAAAAAATGGGTGGTCATAAAGGGATGGACACAGTCATCAACAACACTCAGGAGTCAGGTGGGGTGTAGTGTTTAAAGATTCTTAATTGATACTACGGGGCCCATAGTGTTGCAAGAAAACACCCCCACATCACCCATAGCCTGAGCTGTTGATACAAGGCAGGATGGATCCATGCTGCGTACACCAAATTCTGACCCTTCTGAACAATGCAGCAGAGATCAAGACTCATTAGACCAGGCGATGTTTTTCAAATCTTCTGCTGTCTAATTCTCTTGTCTGTATGAATCATTTCCTTTGTTTCCTGTTCTTGTCTGGCCAGAACCAACCCAGAATGATTTAGGTGTGATTTAACCATTTTTAATGTCCTTGATCAAAATGAATCTCATTTAATTGAACCATTCAGAAAAAATTTCCTACATATATTTTAATGTTATTTTTAACTTATTTTCTTGTTCACACATCGTGTTTTTCCCACAAAGAAGTAAAGAGACACGAGATTAAACACTTTATTTATTTACTATAGTTATTGTACCCCTTTTCTTTAATTTAACAAGCGTTTATAATTAATAAACCAGAGTCAGAAAGATGATCTGTTAAATCGTTAAAGAATTTAGTTTCTTACAGCATAATTACCAACCTTACCAGCCTGTGCTCCAACAGTGAGTATTTTACTGTCCCTTAAAACTGTCACTGCATCATAATTACTCACCCACTGAATGATAGTGCTGCCGCTGCCCTCCATAATACACGGTTTCCAATTAAATGCCTGATATCGTCACACTTACAAAGCCATATAATCAGAGGGAATGAGTCACCTCTCTTTGATATATCATTAAATGCTGATTTCCTGAAACATCAATCAGGGAAAGTTAAACTTATTTCGGCTGATTACTCACACAGTTTAACGTGAGACACTATAATAAGCAAATTAGCAACATATTCTAAAAAATGTGAGTCATTTTCAGCGACAACAATCACTAGCCAGATTAAGTTTCATCAGTAGTGATTCTCACTGGCCTGTGTAGGATGTCGTAATGACACACATTGTAAGCTCACATGAATTTGCTGAAACCAATTAAATAACAGTTGTCCACACTGTAATTTCTCATTCATAAAAGTTTCTGCAGCTTCGGTTCTCACTTTTGCAGCTCACTTAGTAAACAAGGTCTTGTGCAATTATGCTTGTGCTGATGCAATTCAAAATTCCTCCTAACATCAGAGCTGTAGACCTGGACTAAACTTAGATTAAATATAAATAAATAAGACATATACTCACAGGATGGTTGGTGAAGTTAGGAGGGCTGAGAGAGTCCCACACAGAGTGGTCCTGCTCAACCTGACCTGTCCCTCTGATGTACACATTTCTAATGCTGGCATGTGCTCAGTGAATACCTCAGGCAGCAGAAACCCAAGAAGAGGAGCAAGAGGAAGAACCATCATGGAAGGACAGGCCCTTGCAC
>NW_005187438.1:3593698-3602509 GCF_000239375.1 Pundamilia nyererei | reverse complement strand
TTTTTAGTAATACTCATCTGGCTGTTTGCTTTTCTTATGCTTTCAAAGAATTAAGAGATCTTAAGTTCAGATATTGAGACCAAAAGTTTTGCAATAACTTTAAACCTCTTTGAGGATTTGGAACACAATTTGTTGACTCACCAGTTAAGATGAACAAGTTCAATATGCTCAATATGCATTGACTTTTTTCTGCCAGGACAAGGTGTGATTGCGGTATGCAATGAGGAGCGCAACACTGTTGCAGGCACCTGTTTATTTGGCAGCAGCTGCAAACTGAAAGCTTGCTTTTGTTTTTGTAAATTGTTCAAAATGTCTCTGTTTGTGTTGTCTTAATTTATTGTTTTCCTTGCGAGAGTTCGCTGCTGAAACAGTCCAAATTTCTGAAGGACTACAAAACTTAGACGTGTCTGGGGGAGGGTGGAAGGGTCCTGGGCTTTATTTCACAGGCGGAGGAAAGGGATCCTGCTGAAGCCTCTAACACAGATCTGGGGGAGGAAACAAAGGCGACATTCAAGAGGATCCAGGCTGTAATGTCATGCTGGCACAGCACCCAGACTCCCGTTATGACCTCAAACACATCTTGTTTGGAGTCTGAGCAGCTCCGACTGTTAATAATCACAGACAGAGGGCTGCGTTTCATCTGCTCTGACACTAAAGACCTGCCTGGAAAAGGAGGCCAAAATATTTGTGTTTAAAAAAAGAAAACTACAGGAGAAAAATAGTCTTAGCACATCTTCATGGATTTGTTTGTTTCAATATTTTAACAAATTCGTCAATTCAAGATTTTACTTCAGTTTTGGCTTCTTATCTGAGCAGATATTTTTCAGCCCTCTTTGAATTCTTTTAGTTCAGAGTGATCATGAGGCTTTCAGAGCACACTAGGCTTTTGTTTGCACAGAACAATGCTAATAAACAGTGCATTGTTTACCTGCTCTTGTGGTAAAATTCTGGCATTGTAGTGGCTTGTGGTCATTCTTGCTGTACCCAGGTGGTAGTTTGGGGCACCACACAAAGTGCTGCGTGGTCTCATTGTGTGGCAAATAAGAGCTGTGAACACTTTGCATGCAATCTCGCTCAAATAGTTTAACTATTTGGCTGTTGAGGTTGTTGTTGTTGTTTTTACCAAAAAGAAGTATGAGGATGCATTAAAAGTATAAGTGATGCAATAAAGTACAAATGTTCTTCTTGGACTGAAGTAACTAACTTTTTAATCATCAGTGAGGTTTCAACTTTTCACCATTTCTTTGTGTTGTCTCCTCTTCTCTACCTGCTTATTGATGTCTTTCTAGTACCAATTTTTGCTCTGCTATGGACACATTTAAAATAAGTATCTAGAGAAAGGTTATGGAGATGATGTAGATGAGATGAAGTTTAACCTCTCTGCTGATACTGGATGCCTTAAAGTTCATTGTGGACTCTTTGGTGCTACTGGTGTCCTGCAGAAGATCTGACAGCGACACCTTTCCCTGGAAGAAACTCGTTGCTCTGCATTAAACCTGTCGTGACATTCCTTAAAGTGGATCAACACTACCACCCAGTGGTCACAGTACTAAGTACAGTTGAAATGTGATTTCCGACTTTTCTCCTTAGTGCTTTCCCTCAGTTTTCAGATGTAATGTGTAGAAAGAGCATTTTTCTCTTTTGATTTGTTTTCAATGCAAATGTTTTAGGACACTGGGCCAAAGTGCCAAAGAGAAAATGTCTAGTGTCAGCAAAAACTACTCGTATATGACGTTAAAATGATTAAATTCCACAAGGTATTACATGCAGAAATATTCCATCGAATTGTCAAAATCTGTAAAGCCCACTGACTCTGCCAGCAGTCCTGTGAAAAACTAAGCCCTTCCTTACAACTTCCATAGGAATTAAGAGGGTAAGTAGCAGCCAGGTGCTGCTAACTATATGCACGTGATTAACTGATCATCAGCAAGTGCAAGCACTTCTTTAAAAGCAAAGGTTTTGGCAGTTTCCTGGTCTGGAGCAGTCAGGTGTGTGTTAACACAATGCCACAATCTTGCCAGCAGTTGATGACCCTGCAAATCCACTCCAAAGTCTGACCTAAGAGCTACATTTCTACAGGCCTCAGTTAGCACGTTCAATGTTTAAGTTGATGACAATACAATTAGAAAAAGTTGGACCTGGGCTACAAGTAGTACCAAAGTATTCCAGAGTTAAATGTGACATCATTTATCTGATAGCTAAAAGGTCGGCTGAAATTGGATCAGGTAACAAGGTGAAGGTCCCAAGCACAGAAGCAAAAAAAGACACGCAGCAAGGCATTGCAATGTCCCCGTCAAAGTCCAGACCTCAACCTTATTGAAATGCTGCCACAGGAACTCACATGAATGTCCACAATCTCAACGAACTGAAGCAATGTCATATAGAAGAGTGAGCTAAAATTCAACAATAACAAAGCAACAGACTGATAATGTCAGACAAAAAAATATTAATTCAATTCATTTGTGCTCCTTTAAGCAGTTCTTTAAGTTACTGATGCATGAACTATCCCAAATAAATGCCATTTCCATTTCAGTCTGCACCAGATTTAAGGGGGTTTAGTTATTTATTGTTTTGAAACTGAATCTGTATATTCTGTATTTGTTCCGTTGGGAACAGCGCTCCGGTTCTGAAGCTGGGAAAAAGTCATTATTGTTGATCTTCATATAACATTTGTTGTAAATAAAATTGATGTGAAATAGTAGGCTACTGTGTTTATCCTTTAGGGGAACTAAAAATATGCCCCTAATCTGACACATCAGCTGTGAAACTTATTGCAAGTGCTGCTTGAAATGAAGCAGTTCTTTTAGATGTTGTTTCTCAAAGTTACAGTTCCTTCCAGGGTGAGTACTGGCAACAGGCCTGGGGGATAAAAGAGATAGGGGTGAAGCAGTTTATGTTATGGGCTGTGATCTAAACGTGAAGGTGTTTGCAAGCATCTACTCTTGTGAATGCATGACAACTAGAGCTGAAAGAATTTGCTGTCAGCTTTCACAAAAAATCTCTTTTTTTGTGAAAGCAAAAAATATAGACAACTTGTTTTAGCTTCTTTTTCTTTACTTTTCTCATGCTAATGGGCATAAATATAAGGAAATATAAGATGCAAACATGCCACATTCATTCACAGTTTCCGGACAGGTCAAATAAAACTTTACAATAAACAAAACAAACAACAGAAACAACTATAAATAGTAACTTGATAAATACAAGAACAACGAGTCTGCTCCTTTAGTGCCACTGCTAAGCTACGTCAATATTTAGTATCTTTACTGGTAGCACAGTTTGTCCAAATGTAGGGAACTCATAAGACACTGGTGGCACTGGTATCAATCTCCCTGTCACATTCACTCCCGACATTTTGGTTTAGATTATTGTCATTTTGTATAACAGTGTGTCAGGGTTTGGGTGGCACTGGGATGTTCTGCCCTGGCTCCACCCATGCATAGGTCAATTACCCAGGCTTGTCCTCTCACACCTGTGCTTCCTGGATGTTTTCCATCCAGGAAGCACATTTAGGAGCTAGTGTGGCAATAGATCTCTGCCTGACCATACTATCCTCATGCGAGTAATTTTCTTGCCTTCTGTCTGCATGTTATCCTTGAGTAAAGAGAAGTAATCTATGTCTTTGTTCTCTAGCTTCGACCTGCACTCCAGTCTGAAAAGACCTGTTTGGCTTGGGAGGCCCGCACCTCAGAACATTAACGAAGCAGTGTGGGATCATACTGACAGAGAACAAAACAAAAGGTGCCAACATCCATAAAAGAGCTTTGAATGTGCTTCAAGAAGTCTGGAGAACTATTACTTAATACTGTTTAAAGAAATACCAAGAAAGCTTTCCTAAGAGAGTTCAGACTATGTTGAAGAACAAAGGAGATCATACCAATATTGACTTGTTAGGTTGTTAGAAGAAACTCTGTTTTTACCTTATATACTGTATTTCTATGAGTTTTCAAATACTTCACTAAATTGTTGCACCTATTTCTAGAAGAAATCTATAAAAAAGAAGAGTAGCTTAAGACAATGTTACTGCACATTACAGCACAAAGAAGATCATTAATACAAAGTACAAATAAAAGGGGCCCAAGTAAGGAGCCTTGGGGGATTCCTGCAGAACATTTAAGGTAAGGAGGCTTGAGATTGCTAGTACATATACATTGCTTCCTATGGGCCAAATCTGATTTACATCACATTCTTCATGAAAATTGAAAAGTATTGTTGCATCACTCGAAATCACTTCTTTTCACATTTAAACCAAACAGGTAGTTAATGATGAGGGACAGTTGTTGGCGGTTTAATGGGAAAATATTGACCGTAAGACAATACCACTCAAAACCTCGTAAAGGCCCATTTCAGCTGGTTTACTTCAAATGTGAATCAATTGGTGGAAACGCACTCAATGGCACAAACCAGGAAGAAACTTTGCCAGTATACTCATACTGACCCCAATTGCTCATACTTTTCTTTTTATGACCTGAACAGTGTTTACAATTTACACAAATGAATACTAAAAAGCAATACTATTGAGATATTTGGTGTTTGGTACTGATCATTTCCTTCTGTTTTTGTCTATGACCTTTACCAGTGAGTAAATACAACATTACACCTGAACTGTGGACTGCCAGTTACACATCATATCACATGTCTCTTTCTCCATTCTTGTTAAAGTCACGATATCTGAACTTTTATCGGTTTTAAATGCACAATCTGAATCTAAATTCCTCTACCCTGAAGCACACATCATTTCGTGCTCCAACTTCTGCAAGGGACTCGATTTTACTCCCAGATAATAAATCAATAAACCTGTTTTGTAACCCAGACTGTCTCCTCCGCTGACGGGGGAAAAAGCCTTTTGTGAGAGCTGGAGTTATCCATTTAGCTCCCACTGTAGCAAAGCCCACTCAAAATAAGTTGTACTATCAGGCTGACTCACATCGCCTTTCAGGCCGTGACTGCAAATGTGCTCTTTGTCTCTTCGTGCAGAATTCCCCTAGGCTTCCCGTGAGTGGAGGTGTGCAGTGTGGAGTGGCTGTATTGTCATGGAGGCAGTGATTAAGTAGTCTCAGCCTGATTATGTAACTAATTCAGTACTACAGTAGTGTGGATTAAATCCCCTGACTGCTCTCATTTAGTCTGAAACATCTTTTGACTAAACACAGAGGAAATACAGCAGAAATAATAATTAAATGCTTCTGACTTTATTTTCTTTTCCTTGTTTTATTCATTGTTGATCCACAGCTGTAGCAGCAGCTATGTTAACTCTGTTTTTGTTGTTATGTGGGTCTTACAGAGCTTTAGAGCATCACAAGACCTGCCTTTATATGTGCAACAATGGCTACTGAACATTTTGTATTTCTACAGTCATATGGACTGTGGCTACAAGAGCCTCCACACCATTGGTAAGACTTTATGTAACTTGATCCAAAAGTAGCTGAAGAGGTTGAGGTAAGCAGCAGTTTGTGGTATACATAGAGAAAAGCAATCACATAGCAATCACACAGCTTTTGAAAACCATGTTTTTAACTCCAACACATCTTGTGCCTCATAATCACACACAATTTTAATACCTTAAATCATGTCTCAAACTCAAGCCTTGAGGGCCAAATCTTTCCCTTTTCAGATTTCAGCCCGGCCTTTAGGTTCTCAATTAATTTTTGCCCATCCTGCTGTGGCTGTGGTTGAATTAAGGGAGGGAGTCCTCTCCACTGCAGCTGCAAGCTAACAAGCTAGCTAACATGAAATGGATCCAAAAAGAAAAGGTGATGGTTAAAGCCTCGATTATACTTTCCACATATGCAAGGTCGACTACGGTCCGCTCAGGTCCGTGCAGATGTCCTCATACCTGCCTGCTTTTTCTGACCACGTGGACTTGCTTGCAGACAACTTACATTGCATGTCATTGGTACAATAACTAACGAGCTACGCGTGTGTTCTAGGTGACAGACTTCCAGGTGCCTTTAAAGAAATATAACAGGACCGGCGAGATGTCTGTGTCCATGTCATCAATGCAATATATCAAGGTCTAACGCCAGATTTCTTCAAGACAGAGCTTTAAACAAGGCCTAAGTATCTGCTTGCAATAATGTTTTGTGAAGATAATTATTTTAAAAGAGCTGGGAATTGAATCAATGTGTAGGGAAAGGAAGCTTTAGAAAGTGGCTAAACTATAAAAAGGTATGAAGTTACCACTGAATGTCCTGTTTGGAGTCGAATTTCAAAGTGATGAAGGCAAATTTCACCATAGCAGAGGAAATGATATGATGAGAGAGGGGGAACAGAAAAACTACCAAGCTCACTTGCAGTTTTTATGTATTTATTTGAGTGATTGTGAATTCTACATTATTTATGTAAAAAGGGCCCTCTAAAATGGGTCTGCTGCTCATGGTGACACATGAAGATACTGCAATCCTGAACATGTCTTTTATCCCATCAATAGTAGGAAATAAAAAATAGCACAGTGGTTGTCAGGTACACCTGTTAATGGAAAATCAGCCTTGATGAGCAAATCATAAGGAGGTCAAAAGATATCAAAGAATGGTAAACTCACTGGCTCTTCTAAGCTCCTGGAGCACTCAAAGCACTTCATTCATACAAGCACCTTTTTTTTCTCTATGTTCAAGTGCTGTTTTCTATCCAACATCCACACTCCGATGAACAGAGGTGAGTATCTTGCCCAAGGACACTTTGGCATGTAGACTGAAGCAGGCAGGGGTCAAATCACCAACCATCTGATTAGTAGATGCCCTGCTCTACCACCTGAGCCACAGCCAGGAATCATTTTAGGCTCATGTGATGATCCGAGTTGTGATAAAAGGTTTGACATTTTCAGATTTCCAAGTTTACTACGGCAGTCTTAAGTTAAAGGATGGCTGGTGACAGCTGTAATTGTGACAAATTTAGGTGCAAGGTTAATTTGGTGTCCAGGACTCTGTGTTCCCTGCTAATCAATAGAGGAGTCTTAATCACGTAAATTTGCCTGTGTAGTCAAAGAAAGGTTTAGTGGGAAGCATCTGCTGATGGAGAAGTCGCCTCAGGCACCATAGCATTCTGGTTCACAACTTGTTGAGGTCAAGGATATTCACACCAAACGGTGGTCTTATCTCACTACCTCAGGGTTCACATAATAGGTCAAATATCACACTTGTTTTGGTGATTTCTGACAGTGGTGCCAGCAGCTGTAATCCTGCATTCAATGTGCTTACTTTTAAGAGTTTGTAACTATTGGCCTGCATTCTTTACTCGTTCTTTAAAGTGTTTGATATTCACTTTGGCTAGCGTTAATCTTGTTAAAATGACATTAACGCCATAACCGCATTAACGTGGCAAATCTCAGTTAGCGAGTTAGCACGGCGTCAGCATTAGCGCGGTTAGCTCTATCTAACGGTGATTTGGTGCGTTAATGCAGTTATGGCGTTAATGTCATTTTAACGAGATTAACGCTGACAGCGCTAGTTATGATACAAATACATTTGAAGGCTGATGATTGAGGTTGACGTCACTTTATCACGTAACCTATGTGGTGCCTAATTATATTTCATTTTGTTTTTTGGGGGGGTTTATTTTGTGTCTTAGCAACATTTTACAAAAAATACTATGAATTGCACTTTTTAAAATGATGATTTAATTTACTGAAGAAAAAAAAAATCTATCCGGCCCTGTGTGAAAAAATATTTTATGATGGCGTTGCACCAGCAAAGTAAAAGCAACTTTTGAAAAGGAAAAATAAGGGGAATAAATCTCTTTGTCTTGACCACTGTGGGCGGTGGTGGTAAAGCTACGTTTTGTTATATGTGCGTTTTTCTTTGTCTTACTATAGCCAATCATTGCAGAATGGCGCACATAGTCACATATTTCCTGCACGCATGAGTAAGAGTGAGTGACTAACAGTGTGTGAATGAGCTCACATTGGTCCCTGAGAGAGGCCGCCTCGTTCCCATCAATCAGTTGCCTGCATTCTACCTGGAGGCAGAAAACAGTGAAGACAAAGCGCACTTACCTTCTGGAAATTGCTGTAATTGAGTGATTAAGACTGATGACGTCAAATGAAAGCCTGAATGAGCGCTCATTCACAAACAAACGGTATGTGGGTGACTCACCAGCATCCTGGCCTTGGGCTTTGTGCATGGCATCTGCATTCGTGCGGTAGCAGCTCCTGGTGAAAGACAGCGCCATGATTTAGAGTCAAACAGGCAGCGTTTGCACCTTTTGTACAATCAGAACAGAATATTGGATGAGTGGACCCGTGTTTGTCCTTTCCACACCAAGGGCATGTTTCTGTTGCCTACACTTGTGCATAAACCATGCCGGCGTTGTGATCGCTGCCATCATCGTGCTCATAATCACTGTGGGGATGAGCCGTGTAATAATAAAAAACAATTTTACTGAGATGATTATCACGTAGATCTTTAACTCCATTACTGTACATCACTTACATCCAGGGTTCACTGTCATACAAACACAGGAAGAAGACTTATGTTTTTATCCCTGCTGTCCACTCACCCCTCTGCCTGCTGGACTCTGTTTAACGTGCAGATTTCCCCTGCCCTTTATAAATCAGATCACAACATCGCATCAACTTGCAACTTAATATGATCACTACTCTGGAATCAGATAACAGTATACTTAAGGGACAAAGGCAAATGTAATTTTATTAATATTTTATAATTCCTGCTAACAGAGATTTTTTTCCATAGAATTCAATAATTTCTTTTAAAAAAATGCCACAAAATCTTTTGTTTCTCTGCCAGATTTAAGAAGTTAAAGCTTAACATACTGCAATGTACCAGAGGTGTGGACTCGAGTCACATGACTTGGACT
>NW_005187438.1:3570989-3592230 GCF_000239375.1 Pundamilia nyererei | reverse complement strand
GGACTTTTACACCAGTGACTTGAGACTCGACTCTGACTTGCCTGACATTACTTGAGACTTGACTTGAGACTTGACTTGAGACTTGAGGATAAAGACTTGAGACTTACTTGAGACTTGCAAAACAATGACTTGGTCCCACCTCTGCAATGTACTATAAATGGTTAAGATACATATTAACTCTATATGATGGAAAATTTCTTTGTTACAGCAATGAAAAATGTATTTAAACATAACCCATTACAAACTATGTTAAATAAGAAGAATAGTATATAGTTAATAAAATAAACCCATAACAATATGAGTTCTTTTAGTGGAGATAGCATCTGAATTTCAGGAGCGGGACCGCTCCTCCTTCACGCCCCCTCCGGCCTCAGGCTATAAAAACCCTCCTTCTCCAATACCTGCTGTTCTCATTTTCATGCCCCACCCTGCCCACCCTTTTTCTTTCCACTCTTCTCCTTTCCACTCTTCTCCTGTCCTCTCCTCTCTTCCTTTCTCGTTAGTACATGGGGGGCCCTTCAAGGCCTTCCCCAAACCGCAGCACTTTTCACACTCCTCATCACTCATCATTACCAAAGATGTGGTCCCTGCTAGTGAAATCAGATTTTTTGATAACTTTATTTGACAAATCAAGGTGTTTGTGTGGACATATACTTTAACAATAGTTAGCTAGCTAACTAAAATTATTATCACACATTTATGCAAAGGTAGGACTTATCTTTTTTTTTTTTAATAAAAGTTAACTTTTTTCCTTGAGTATTTCTTTCTTTTTTTTTTTTTTTTACCCTGTTCATAAAGTCCATTCATTTGTCTGTGGTTCCCTGTTCAGCTATGGTTTCTTACTTCCTATTTTATTTTGCTACTTACCTGTCTATACTAATGATTGTCACTGTACTGCAGGGGTGTCAAACTCCAGGCCTCGAGGGCCGGTGTCCTGCAGGTTTGAGAGCTCACCCTGGGTCACCACACCTGAATCAAATGATTAGTTCATTACCAGGCCTCTGGAGAACTTCAAGACATGTTGAATAGGTGATTTAGCCATTTAAATCAGCTGTGATGGATCAAGAACACATCTAAAACCTGCAGGACACCGGCCCTCGAGGCCTGGAGTTCGACACCTGTGCTGTACTGCCTGTATTGGCTTGTGCTGTGTTTGATTTGACTTCCCCTTCTCACATCGTCTGATTAAAAGCTCAAACTAATCATGTGATCAGTTTAATCTGTACTCAGGTGTTTCTACTTTCCTCATTACCTTGTCTGTCTTTTCAAGCGTCTGGTACCCCAGGTGCTGACAATCACGCATCTGGCCTGATTGATGCTTGATTAACAGCACCTGTGAGCATGGCCTTTGCTACAGCAGTTGTTGTGTGCTCCTGGCATGCCACATTTGACTTATGTGATTTGGGGACTTAGCACAGGGCAACTTCAAGCTGGTGTGCTGCAAATTCAAGTTGCAGCATTTTTTGGACCTATACTGGAGTCCTAGTATATAGAAGTAGTACAGTATAGATATTTATTTGTGCCTTTGAAGCTCAGGAACAGTTCAAACTGTTCTATGAATTTTGTTTCATAGAACATGGACGTCAGTTCACCTAAATATATATATTTTTTTATTGTTCTGCCTTGAGACTGCCACATTTGGGCCCTTCTGGTACAAGTATAACAGTCTATACCTTTCCTATACCAGTAAGACAGCGGTTAATGAGGTTTGTTTGCCAAAGAGCTTTACGGGTTAAGATTATACCGGCAACGTGATTTGTGGCCACACTGGCCACTCATGAACCAAAATACCTGCCTTCAGAGAAGAGTGCCTGGTTGTTTCAGGTGAAATTAAATACATCCAATCAACAAACAGAGTGAAAAGTGGGCAATGAATAACACACACATGAGCACACACACACACACGTAGGCCTACAGGACTCCAGCATAAAAATACAAACACTGTGTTCGCAGCTGGAGTGTGTCTGTCCAAATAACAGGAGCAAGAAGGGGAATTTCTCCGAGAAACAGCCTCCTCAGGGCTGAAGGCCTTCCCTAATTGGGAGAGAGGTGTCATCGACCCCCAGCAGTTAATCATGGCACTGTGAGGAGAGAACTGCAGACACGGAGGACTCATCGTTTCTCCCCCCCCCCCGCAAGACATCGTGAGTGCTTGCACAGTGTGCTGGGGAAACTCTCAGCTCCTTGTTACGTCTGCCAGGACGATAGCTTACACAGGTTCAAATAATTGTCTCGAGTATGTGGGATAATTACTGTAAAGCTATTTTCTGCTGGGCCATGTCTCTCTACTATCACTCAACTTGGATAAGCAGATATAATTTGGCTGATAAATGTCTAATAAACTCTAGATGTTGGGGAGGACTCCAGAGATTGACAGCATCTTGGGTTTCAGTAATAATAGCATTGATTGGCAATGTTTCTATTTATACTGTATATCATCCTGAACCAAAGCCATTATGTTAGGTTAGTCATCCGATTTCAGAGATGAGCCAGAACTGGTCTCATCCTGTCAGCTGGGGGAGATAAATTGCCTATTAGCCCTCTGGGTTTATGATAATTTTGTACAATCAATCATAGTGTATGAATAGGTGTCAAATAGAGGCTCATCTAACTGGAATAATAAAAGGTTGTATTCATACAGAGTGTCTATTTGTTTTCCTCTGAAATGTGTGCTTATGAGTTGTTCGCTTATACTTTTTAAAATTTTTTAAATCAGGGCAGCAAATCTTTCATTGGTTATTAGTGTGTAAAATTAGTACCTGGCCTTTTAAGTGTTCTTGGAGTGCGACTGGACGTTTTAGACTCCTCTCTCCTGTCATTTTTTTCTCTTTTAGACTGGTAACTGGTAGCAACACGTCACAACAAAAGAGGAAAATGTGACACGTAATTTGTGCTTTGCTAGCATGGTCGCAGTAGAGGTAATGAGATGAGAAAGGGTTTTAACTGATTGTGGTGAGACGGGGCAATTTGGAAGCTATTTTGACGAGTGAACAGACATACTGAGCTGGGACTTTCTGCTCTCAGGATTATCTGCAACTGAATTCATCTAGAAAGCAATCGTTCTCTGCTAGGGTGAATTGAGATGCTCAGCCAGCCATAAAACACACAAATAAAGATACAAACTTTGCTTAATTCACTGTAAATATGTCCAGCATGAGGTGATCCGGAGCTCCACAGCTTTATGAAATTGATCACTTATTGCAAAATACTGTATAAGTTGTTTTTATGGTGTAATTATAGAGTCATTATTCTTGGCATGCATGACAGACTACATGCCTGCTACCAGTCAGTCAGTGCTTAATGGCTTTATATTCAGAAAAAGGTGGCAGGCACTGTAAAAACAAAAACAAACAAACAAACAAAAAAACAGTGTTTGCAGCAATTAAAATCCACTCCCTGTATATAAAAGATGTAAACATTTATGGGCCTGAAAGGTGAAGCGAATGTGAAAGTTCGACCTGCATTCCTTCTAGTGGCCAGCAGAGGGGTGTCTCATCTGGTTGCATATGAAAGTGTGATTGCTTTGATGACTACGGGAAAAGATCCATTTCCTCACTTGATTTATAAACTCAGGTTTTATGCCTGTCATATTTTATGCCTCTCTAATATTATTTTATGTTTATTTTGTAAATGATGGTCATTATTGGAAAATAATAGATGATAAATCAGAGTTTATTGTAGGAAAGGAGTAGACAATTCATTTTTCCAAGGTATCCCATTAAAAAACTGGTACGTTTAAAATTAACTTGAACAGTCCCAGTTTTTCCATGTGGCCCTTTGGGGAAATCAATCCCCCAAACCCCTGCTTTGGGTCATGGCTAACTCGTGATTGATCATTTGCTATTGCATGGCAGTGTGGTGTCTTTTTATTTTAATTTCTCTGTTCTAATATCAGATATTTACTTTGTCACAATCTGCACTGGCACATTTTCAGCCCTAACAACCTACATGTAGGGAGTATTATGATGTAGTAGATTGCCTGTCAGTAGCAATCCCAGGCCAGCCTCTGTAACTTGTATCTACAATGGCAATTTTTAGTCTGGTTTGCCTCCGCTGACTGCCTACCTGTTGCCTATCATGCCTACTGAATGAATAAAGTCTGCTTTTATCCTTCTTTACTAAGTCTGCTGAGCCCACTTAGTAAAGAATTCTTTCGCAAAGTGTCCAACCCACAGTCTGACATCCCTCCTCCACCTCCTTGTTGGTGTTTGTGTGGTTGGTTTGATTCTCTGGCTCAGGAGAGAACAAGCAGATTAGAAGATATCACGAGCTGCTCAGACCTCTGGCTTCTGTATTTTCTAACCTTTCCATGTCTCTCTTCTGCCTTTCAGGCACCTATAAGTTGATTTCAGGTGACGTGTGTCCGCTCAGCCACTCACTGTATTCATTATTGACCTTAATGATTGATCTAACCCCTTAACATTCACCCTTCTTTTTATCAAAAAAGACTAAAAGCTTGGCGGCTTTTTGTTTGTTGGACTCTCACAGTAAAAATAATGTGCATCGGTGATTCAAAAAGTAACTTGTGTGGTCCTCAACACAGAAAATCTATAAAACTACAGAAATGGGCTCTTAGCTGTGGTTGTGGTATCTTTAAAAATGTTTGCACCATTTAAATGTTATAGTCTTGTGTATCAAAATCATTGGATTTTAAATCTGCTGATACTTTTCAAAACATAGCCACAGAATTTTCAATTACTGTAAATTTAAGGGTCACTTTGAATAAATTTTAGGTTCAATTTATCATTTTAGTTCAGTACTGATTAATATGTGACTCCTTTATTTGTCATTTACTTCAGGTTGGTGAATCCTATTAAAAAAAACAAACCAAAGGACAACTTTGTGTCCACAGACGAATGGGGAAACACACAGAGAAACACAGGAACACGAACACTGGTACAAATACTGAGGGAAGACCGCATTTTTCATACATAATAATATAGAGGTTTTGGTAGATTTAGTTTGACACTATTAAAAACACATGGCCTTTTTGGCTCAGTATAAATGCAAACACGGAGTATTTCTCCATAAGTTTAACACATCATGCCAGGAATGAAACATGACAGAACTTAACTGATGAAGGAAATGAAAGAATCTGGTTACAGGACACAGTGTTACCCTCAAATCCAAAGTCTAAGAATTGTGTCACTGGTTTTATAATCATAAGCTATTTCAATGAGTGTAAAATAAAGCATTTTCAGAGGTACTGCCAACCTGCTCAGACATAATCTTTAAGAAAATGTTTTACAAAAAAAAAAAGCTCTGTGTGCCAAATAAATGAACAATAAAAGAAAAATCAAACCTTAAGAGTGCGTCAGGAATCTGCGAGAGTTAAAAGGTCCTTTTCGGGTACATGTTTTGGGATGTATGCAGATGACATCAGTCCTCCAGAGATGTGTCATCGTGTGTAAAGAGCTGATCTGTGAGCGTAATAGAGCAGAGTTACATTAGCTTCAAGGTTTTAATGCTCTTTGTTTCCACTTGTTTGCCTCAGCAGCAGTCACATCAGGGCATTTTTTTTAAAATAACTGAATGACCCATTCATTACATACACAAGTAATTCAATCGTGATTGTGCACCTGACTGCTGAATTGTCTGTTAAAGCGTCGATTATTTCCCAGTCCTCCTCCCTCTGGGTGTGGAGGTGGTAGTAGTGGTGTTGGCGGCAGCAGCAGAGGAGCGTAACAGGAACGCTCTGTGAGTCATGAGAGCTTACATGAACCAGGGCCTCCTCCAGTGATGAAACCACCATTGAAGCTTGTAACGCTGTGTGGGAGTCCAGACCAGAGGACAGAGGCTTGTGGGTGTGTACTACTGGCTGGGGTCTCCAGCTTATCAAACATCCAGCTGACTGCTGAAATAAATCAGACTCCATGTTAAATAAAACAAAACCAAAGTGTCAGAAAATCCAAAAAGCTCAGAGGTACATTTACCCACTGAAACTCAATAACAAGATTCAAATCCTATCTCAATTCAAAGGTCACTGACCACTCTTGTTAAGGACATTAATGGGGGGCTTTTTTGCTCACTGTTGGTCCCATATTTGTATTCTTGGAGTTTATAGAGAAGCAATGCAAGATTTATGGCTGTAAATAATCTTTATTTATCTTATACTGGGTCTTGTTGCCGCCCTTAGTTCCTCTCCCTTAAGCCATCTTTATCCTAATTGGGTACTCCACACAAACAGAAGGTTTAAACAGCATGTGCTCACAGGATATCATCATACATACATGTCCAACAGTAAAAAATGATTTAGAGCTGTATGAGGTATTATGGAGCGGTATTTCACTCATCTGCCTTCACACAGATGAACTCGAGTATCCTAATTTAGACCTTAATCCACAGGGTTTAATTTCATGTTGGCCCACACTCGGAAGCTATAACAGCCTCAACTTTTCTAGGAAGGCTTTTTACAAGATTTAGAAGTGTGCTCATAGGAATTTTTAACCATTTTTCCAGAAGTGCACTTGTGAGGTCAGACACTGATGTTGGATGAGGAGGCCTGGCTCGCAATTCCCACCCTGATTCATTCCAAAGGTGTTCTGTTGGGTTGAGGTCAGGTCTTTGTGCAGGCCAGTCAAGTTCTTCTAGACCCAACTCACAAATCCATTTCTATGTCCTGCTTTTATGTACTGATCCACTCTACTCATCCCCAAACTGTTCCCACAAAGTTGGGAAACATGAAATTATCTAAAATTTCTTGGTATGCTCAAGCATTAACAGTTCCTTTCACTTGAACTGAGGAGCCAAGCCCAACGCCTGAACCCACACCATAATCCGGCACCACAGTACCACGCTGGAATTCACTGGGCCTCTGAGACCAACCCATTCTGCCACAAATAATTGTAGAAGCAGTCTGCAGTCTTGTTTGTTTGTTTTTTAAACCTGTGGCAATGGAAGTGATTGGAACACCTGGATTTGATGATTTGGATAGGTGAGTCAGTACTTTTGGCAATACAGTGTATGTTGTCCTGATTATTTAAAACATAACAGTATATACATGACAGAAAATACCATATGATAATAGGTCCACTTGGGGTTACCACAATGGAGCACCTTTCTCCATTTCACCCTATACCTAGTATCCTCCTCTGTCACACCAACCCTCCTAATGTCCTCCTTCACTACATTCACAAATCTTCTTTTCCTTCTTTCTGGCACTTCCATATTCAACATCCTTCATCCAATGGATCCACTATCCTTCCTTGCACAAACCACCTCAAGCTTGCCTCTTTAACTTTGTCACAAAACTGCCCAACCTGAGCTGTCCCTCTGATCTACTCATTCCCAATTCTGTCCACTGTGGTCATAAATGCTTTAAAATTCCTCCTTTTTGTTAGGACAGGGAGAACACAGGAGTCTTGCCCACGTTCAGGCGCAGGCACCCCTTGTTGAGCCAACCACTCACACTTTGTGCATTTAAATGACAAAATATATCCTTTATCCTTCACATCTGAATATTGTCTCATTTCTGAAAGCAGTTTGTCTGGGCAGCAGTGAGACAAAGTCATTAATTTACCAGTGAAAAATAAATGGTGAAGTCAAACTCTCCTCTTAAATTGTGTCTGTACTACATGAAGTTCAGTGTCGTTTCAAACTTTTTAATAGGTAACAGTTTGTGTGATTTTATACAGGAATAATGATCACAAAGTCAAGCTCCAAGTCTTTTATATATTTCAGAATATATAAAAGTTTTAAATTAACCTCCTAGGACCTGGTGTCCACATATGTGGACATCACATTTTGGGTTATTTAGACCAAAATACTCAATTTTGCTCAATTTTGCCTGATATCCCTTTACGAGGACATTATACTGCTACTGTTCTATCAAAATATTAAACGAATATCCTCATATGTGCCTCTTATTTTTCATAAAATCAAAAATAAGGTAAAAAAAAAATCTGGTAATTCTTTGTTTTTACATTTATCGGGCCCCAATATGCCCAAATATCAAAGAGAAATGAAAAATGCATGCCGTGGAAGAGTTAGGGTCTTAAAAGGTTAATCCAAAATGACGTCCTTCTGTGGTCATGAGCTACAGTAGAGAAAAACCAGATGCTTGCAGCTGTAATTATGTTGTACACATTTTGTGTTTCCACACACATCTCCCACATTGCTCTCCCCCCCACGCATGCATCCCCCTCTTTGTGAGTCATGAGTGCACCACAACACACGATATGTCCTCAGTGTCTTTCCCCCTCCCACTACCCACCACCCCCACCCTCCCTCCGACCCTCCCTCAGCTGTTCCTGCGTCTGAAAGATGGATGAGTCAGCAGCAGAGTATACTTTGGCTTGTGCCAAGCCATCATCTTCCGCTCATCTCCCGTCTCGCCTCCTCTCAGTCGCCGTCCATCTCTACACGCATGCCCCTGCCACGAAAGGCTGTGATTCATGTGCTGTTCACTGTCTATACATAACAGACAACTTAGCAAAGAACCAGTTTTAAGTTATGTTTTCAGATGCTTTGTTAAAGAAATTATAAAAAAAATAATACATTATAATCTTCTTGTGACAAGCTGCTAGTAACAGAGTCTATGAAAAATGCCAAAGGTAACAGTTTGGCAGGCATTAAATAGTATTGTTGCAATAACATCAGCAATGTGATTCCCAAAGAACTATTAGCTTTAAAACTCGTGTCCTTAAAATATTTGAGGAAACTGAAAATAAGTGGCAACAGGTCCTATAGAGGGACAAATCCAAATGTGAGAATTGAATTGGTTCATGCTGTTCTGAGGCACTGTGCAGGGCAACTAGGAAGTGTGTTCCGGACTCTATTTCAACACTCAATTGACAGTCACACTGTCCCCCAGCTGTGGAAACACTCGACAGTCATCCCCATCCCCAAAAGAAACAACCCAAAGTCTCTGAATGATCTTCGTCCTGTGGCCCTCACCTCCCTGGTGATGAAGGCCATGGAGAAGATCATAAAACAGCACATTGTAAGAACAACTGACCCCCTGATGGACCCATTCCAGTTTGCTTACCGTGCACGCAGAGGTGTCGATGATGCAAAAATCTTCATCTTGGACCCCATCCACAAACATCTGGAGCTCCCTGACTCCTCCGACAGACTTCTGTTTGCTGATTTCTCATCAGCGTTCAACACTCTGCAGCCTCATATCCTGGCCACTAAGCTTTCCACCCAATTTCACCGGAATGATCAGCTAATACTGTGGATATTGGACTTTTTGACCAACAGGACTCAGAAAGTTCGGGTGAACAACTCTCTTTCCGGTCTCCGTTCCATCTCCACTGGCTCCCCCCAGGGCTGTGGGCTCTCCCCCCTGCTCTTCATCCTCTCCACTGATGACTGCAGATCCACACAGCCCAACTGTCAGCTGGTTCAATATGCTGACAACACAGTTCTCCTGTCACTGCTGTCAGGCCCCTCACAACACCACAACAAGCTCTTCAGGAGTTTGTAGAGTGGTGTGACAGCTCCAAACTTGAACTGAACGTGAGCAAAACCAAAGAGATGGTGGTGACCTTCTCCAGTAGGCAGAGGGATCTGGCTGCTTCAGTCACCACCACCATCCACGGGAAGCCAGTGGAGGTAGTTGAGTACAAATACCTGAGAACCATTTTTGACAACCTCCTGAAATTCTCTGCCAACACAGAGGAGATTCTCAGGAGGTGCCACCAACGGCTATACCTCCTTAGGAAACTCAACTCCTTTGGAGTCAGCACACACATCAAGACGACTTTTTACTATGCCTCCTGGAAAGCATCATGACCTTCTCCATCACCTGCTGGCTCCACTCCCTCAGTGTTCAGAACAGGAACAGACTTCAGCACACTGCATCAGTGTGCTCTAAAATCATTGGCCTGCCTGTCAGAGCCCAAAGACAGGTAGCCAAAATCATCAATGACCATTTCAATGGCTCCCCTCTGGGAGACTCCTCCGCTGCATTTCCTCGAGGACTGAGAGGAGGAGAGCCACCTTTGTCCCCAAAGCCACTCTGCTTTTTAACTCCAGCCGATAAGACCATCTCCCACACCAGAAACATAAACTACTCTACACTCTTTTTATACTACCGACATTTTGTTCACTTTTAGTCACTGTTATATGTTAATTGCCCCTTGGGGATAAATAAAGTATTTCTGATTCTGATTCAGGAAGAAGTCAGGAGAGAGGGTAATGAGGGAAATGGAAACACCTAGGGAGACACAGCTGACACAAATGAACATGACGCCACCCGGGAAGTAAAACAAAACACCTTGAATGCAAGAGTTTCAAAATAAAACAGGAAACATGGAGAGACGTAGACATGATAACACAAGCTTGACAACATGAAACACAAAGACAAGAAATACATGACAGACTAACACAGGCAACAGGAAAAGACTCACAAACACAGAGACATAGGTGCAACATAACCTAGACTAAAACTCAACTAAACTCTAACTAATAATAACACAAGAACCTGTTATCACAACTTAATATAATTCCAATGAAACAAATATCAAAAATACAAAATAAACTCAAAATGCTGGGTCACACACTCAGCCCCTGACAATAGCTTTCTACTGTTGCTAACAATAAGAATAAACAAACAGGAAAGAAAGAAAATATGAGTACCTGAAACCACGATGAAAAAAATATAATAACACTCTGGGTAAAAGTGTTAAAAAAAGAATCTAGATATAGAAAAGCTCATTATCTCAACATGTGCATTCAATATTTTTTATGTTATCCTCGGATGACTCAAACTGCTTTCTAACCATAATTAATATTAAATGGAGCATCAAGTTCCATTTATCCAGTATCAGCACATCACAGGTTATTTATCATAATTAGTTCTTTTCTGCTCTAATGTTTCTCAATTTTAGTTCCCTGTAGCAGCCTGTATTGATCTTGTATTTATTAGAAAGGCTCTGCAAATGCTCTTTAAAGAGCAGTCAATGCTTAGCCTTTTGCACTGATATCTGACTGCATCTCGTCTTATGGGATGTTCAAAACTGTTGTAGTCTAGAGTCAGCCCTCATTTCTTCCATATTTTGCTTCCATACAGCCAGAGTTCTCCATCCTTTGTGAACATAAAAGTTTCTATGCACATTGGCTTTCTCTCACTTTTAGTCCAGTGCTTGCAACGGACCATTTCAGAGGATTTTTGTTTTGTTTACTAAGCCACTTAACCTTGACCTATGAATCATTCAAGCATAATAAATGCACCGAACTAAAGAGATGAACCTGTGTCGTGTCTACACATAACAGTCAACTTAGCAAAGAACTTTTAATGGTATCTTAAGGCACTTTGTTACCAGCAGCCTGTCACAAAGACACATGATTTAGTCCCATTTCTTCAGTTGAATCTATGAAAAATGCCTAAGATAACACAACTGGAAAGGCAGTATTTTTGCACAAGGTGATAAAGAGTTACTAGCTGAAAACCTTGTGCATTTTTGCATGGTGCACAGCATATCCCTAAAAACTGTAAAATAAATAAATAAATAAGTAAATTAGACAGTTTAGTTTAGTTTAGGACAAAAGAAGAAGTGGCAGGCCTAAAAAAATATCTACAGCAGATCTGAAGGTATCAGAAAGTCATGTCCTTAAGAAATCCACTAAAGACCTCAAAGAGCCTGATTGTTGCATCTGGCCTTTTAGCTGATCCATCTGCTGTTTACTGAAGACTCATCAGAAATAGTCTGAGTAGTAGGTTGGCCCAAGAGTTAAGAAGCCATTCTTAAGGAAGAAAAGCTCGAGATATATAAAATTACAAAAGAACTGGATTGAAAATATTATGTTGTTATGGATCTTATTGTGAGATTTTTGGTTCAGATCATTGTCAGTGTGCACAAAGGGAGTCAGGAGAGACGTATCATCGGTAACCATGAGTGTGTGCATCGTATAAAACACGGTGGAGACTCTGTCCTGGTTTGGGGCTGTATTTTAATAAGAGGTGTTGGGGGATTTTGTCAAAACTGAATTTTAAACATACCAAAGCACTGCCAAATTTTGATTCCCCATGTAATGTCATCTGGAAAGCATTTAACTGCAATGGCTTCATTTTCCTGCAAGACAATGATCCCAAACACACTGCCATTGCAGTAAAAGCAGACCTTGGTGGAAAAAACAGACAATAGAACACTATTAGTCATTGACTGACCTCCCCAGAGGCCAGACCTCAAAATTAAAGCAGTATAGGATCATCTTGACAGAGAACAGAACAGAAGGCAGAGGACATCCAAGAACCATTTCTGAAGACTCATTACAATTGTACATAATCTGTTTAGCCTTATATACTGTATTTGCATGTGCATGTGCATATACACACTTGATATTTCATTGAATGCTATGATTTTATGTTGCTTTAAACAGTATTAACAGAGCAGGTTTTCCCTTTGGCTTGGGTATGAAATAATTTCACCTTGGCGGATAATTATCTCAGAATAGGAAAATAACAGCACTCAGTTTTTCTTCAGGGGTCTGGAGTCAGCATTTGATATAATCTTCTGTGTCCTGCTTCGTGTAGAGAATGTCCATTGATCTTCATCCAAAAAGACCACAATGAGCCATAAAAGCATTTCAGGGCAGTCGCCAAGAAGCACATACTCTAAAGTGGTTATGATGCACAAGGTCGTTAAATGCTGGACTTTCTCCAACTGTATGTCTGCACAAAGAATAAGCAAATCAATCTGAGACAGGCATGATTATAAGCAGAAATGCATCACGGGACTGTCTTCCTGTAGGATCTGAAGCATTGTAGTGGAAACAGAGGAGAACGCACAGTTAATTTTCATATAAATATTTATTGCAGAGGAGGTATCTTTTATGTACATGCTATCACAATATAACACAATATAAATCTACCAAATATTCCCATATATTGATGCTATAAGCTTGTCATAGAGCAATAGTTATAACAAGCACAATACAGTGGGTTAGAGACAGTATCACTCACTATACAACTTGTAACAGTCCATAAAAGATCAATTTTTTCTTTTCTTTTCTTTATTTATTTTTTTGTTCTATCAAGGGCAGTGAAACATCGGTCCTACTAATTTCTTGAATTCATGCAGAAGCCACAAGAGCAAGATTTACGACGTTACAGCGTTGAGTAGTAGTAGTAGTAGCGATAGTAGTAGTTGTATTTGCCTTTGTGTGACTTTGTTTGGTCACAAGAAATAGAAGTCAGGTTTAAATGAAAGCAGCTAACCAACAAAAATGCACCATGGTAGAGACGACCCAATTGGAGGACAAAGAAGCTACGGGACACGGCGTGGTACAAGAACAATGGTCTTGGATTTTCACACCCGAGTAAATGGCTGAGGTTCAAATACTCACAGACTCATTGATGAATTCCAGAGAGACGGACAGTAACAAACACTTGGTTATGTATCACACTGTTTAATACGCATACAGCTATGGACTGGCAGAACTGAGAATTCCTGCAGCAAGCACGCTATTGTAAATTAAAAAAGTAGACTCAAAGTTACATAAAACAGTGACTTCATTTAGTGCTGGGATGTTGCACTGTCATTTTTTGGGGTTTAGTTTTAAAATAAACATAAATGACACCATAAAAATTCCTTCTGTTGTTAAAAATGCTAACATATTGCTTGTTTTTGGTTCTTTTTCTTTTTGGGATTAAATTCAACCAAAATCATGGAGCCTCTATTCGCTCCATTTCACTTTGAAATATGAAAACAAACACATCTTTCCATTTTAAAATAACTTTCCTACAGTGACAGTAAAAGAGGCAGCAGGTTATTCTTCTCCCGAGTTCAGTGAAAATGGCAGTGACTCCAAAGTTAGGTTTAAATAAAGAAGGGGCTTTTCAAATGTCGCTGTACTCATGCAATGAAATCCTGACTCAGATGATAGATGACGCTTAACATCTGGTTCATAAAGATCATAAGGATCCATCAAAGGATTGCAATCAATCAGTGCTCTCTGACACCTCCCACAGGCTGGAGGTGGAGGTAATTCTCAGAAAATGATATCAGTTGCTGGATTGTTTTCATTTGAGTTGTGCCAAAGAAATTTAGTAATTCAAGAAAACTCACCGATGGGTACTGGCCTGAATCATAGTCATTACCAACCCCTAATGGGTTCTGAGGAAATTGACATGAACACAGACAATTACAATCAGTAATTCTCACAAGATACCACAATGCACTGTGGATGCTTTACTGACACACAACTGCAAATATAAATGCGGGTATTTTTTTCACTTTGATAGTTTATGGTGACTATTTAGACATTTTGATACAAAACACGGCACATCTCAAAACCTTTAAAAGATTTAGTCAGATTATTATTTGATAACTACCATGCTAAGTTTAATTATGAACTTATTAGGTTGATAAACAAATGGGGGTTCAGTCTGATTTGTATTTAAGTTGAAATGACGCCTAATATGGAGATGCAAAGAAAAACTGCAGCAGTGCTTAACCTTTAAATATAAAAGGTCACACTATTGTCAGTATTTCACATCATTCAATGACAGTTCCTTTATCCAGTTAATAAAAACTTGGATTTTATTTTGGAAGTTATGGCCACTGTTTCTATCATTTAGATAGGATCATACTTGATGAACCTTCATTCATCCCTGTCTGTGTCCAGAGTTTCCTACATTGCAGATTTCAGACTTGATGCTTAATCTGCACTAGACCATAAACTTTGAAACACTATATAAGTAAATAAAAGATGGATGTGAACAACATGACATCACTGATGAAGAGTTGAGTTTGGCATTTCGGCTGCTGTTGGGATTTCTTCTATTTTTTGGAGCCAGAAAGAACCACATGTGGAAGTGAGGATGAAGGTATAAGTCATCAACTTACCTTAACTAACCCAACCTGGTACTAGCGAGCAAAGTCCTGGAAATATTCTTCAGAGACTTTGGTTCATAGTGGCATGATCACACAGTTGCTGTAGATCCATAATATGAATCTCACCACTGGAAGGTGCGCTATTGGATTAAGGTTTGGTGGAGGCCATTTGAGTACAGTGAACTTAACGTAATGTTCAAGAAACCATTTGAGATGATTTGAGGTTTGCGTTAGCCTACGGGGAGCAGCTATCGGACAATGGGTACGCTGTGATCATAAAAGGATCAGCAACAATACTGGGGTAGGCTGTGGCATTTAAACGGTGATGAATTTGTATTAGAGGCCTACATCCCCCAAGCTATTACAACACCAGCAGCATCACCCTGAACCACTGATACAGAATTGAACCATGCTTTTGTGTTGTTAACTCCAGCTTCTAACTCTACCATGCAAATGTTGGAGCAGAAATTGAGGCTTCTTAGACCAGAGGGAATATTTTTCCAGTCTTCTATTGTCCAGTTCTGGTGAGTCAATGTGAAATAGGCTCAGTTTCTTGTTCTTAGCTGACAGAAATAGCATCTAGGACAGGCTTCTCCAGCTATAGGTCATCGGCTTCAAGGTTAAGAGATGCTCTTCTGCATACGTTGCTTGTAACAAGTGGTTATAAGTAGTTTGGCCATTCTCCTCCGACTTCTCACATCAAAAATGTCATTTTTGCCCAGAGAACTGCCATTCATCGGATATTTTTCTCTGTTTTTGGACCATTCTCTGTAAACTCTAGAGTGGGAATGTGAGAAAATATAAACAAATCAGCAGTTTCTGAAATATTCATCCCAGCTCATCTGACAACCACAATCATACTACGTTCAGTCACTTAAATCACAGATTTTTCCCATTCTAAACTTCCCTATTAGCAGGTCTTTTTGACCATGTCTACATACCTAAATGGACTGAGTTACCATGTGACTGACTAAGTCAAGATTTGCGCTAATGAACAGTGAACAGTTGAGTGTAAACAAAAACATACCAGCACTCACACTCATTACAACTGTTGTACAGACCTCTTGCATAGACTCTTAGTACATTGAAATGCATCATAATCTATAATATTTGTCAGATCACTCGCACACTGTAAAGTTGGGCATTTTCAATATTCTCAAGGGATTGACTGACTTAAACATAGTGGGCTCAAGTGCAGTGTAGCACACAAGTGTAGCTAACAAAGTCATCTATCGCTGCAAGATCCAGAAAAAGTAGCTATGTCTATGAAAAATGAGGTCCCAGAGGCACAGCAGCATTTCAGGCAGCTCATTTCTTTAACTAAAGGTTACTTTCTGTTGCTACAGCATGGATCTCCACATTTTCGATATTTATGCTAACTGCCCTTGCTGACATGACCCAAAAGCGATTAGTGTCTCCTTCATTTTCAAACAGGGTGTCTTTTGCTTTTAGGCCATTACATTAGACTATAATCTACAGATGCATAGCATGTTAATTTGTTTAATTTTGATGGATGATTATCCAGACTAAGTAATAACTTCCAGACAGTTTTAGCTAAGCCAGAAGTCTCCTTAAAAACCTGTGGGACTATCTGGCAAATTTTAGTGGCCACAACTACTAGACAGAACCCAAGTTTTAATTACCCAGAATGCTTCTGTTATTGTGTAAGAGAAGTTGCTTTCCTTTTTTTTTTTTACGTTGAGGCAGTAGGACGGTAAACACAAAGGCAAGAACAGATCTTCTGCAAATTTTTCTGCATCTCATTTGTCCTTTAAATATTGCATCCTCAGGCACACACTTACTCACATTTGGTGCAAGACAAAGATCCAAGCTGGATTCATACACAAAGCTGGTGCAAATAACTTTTCCTTCACTACTTTTGACATATGTGAACATATCTGACACATTCATGTTAACGCTGCTCTCAAATATCACCCTTTAGCTTTTGAAACTATAAAACAGGGTCTCAAAAAAGTGAACTGAAAACAACATTATAGATTTGCCAACACATTAACTGTTTTAGTAGACAAACCGGTAGGCTTCATCTACTCTCGATACCTGGCTGTGCATGCTGTTTATATAATTCACCATCACAAAATGCTGAAGAAGAAGACACTCGCTTCTCTTCAGACTGATACAAGACAATGCTAGTTAGATAGGCACATACAGTACATCTCCGCAGACTTGGAAGCATTTTAATCTGCCGAGAACTACAATTAAATAGATCTAAACAAAAAACAAACAAACAAACAAAACATGTCTGAGTTTGGTCAGTGTGTTATATCGTGTGTGATATCATGCCATGTGGTTGAAAATAAGAAGACAAAATGTACAAGATGGACATAACCTGTCCTCAGTTCTTAATTTGTGAAATTGGCTAAAGTGCTATAGACTGATTTCTTTCCTACGCCAAGGACAAAAACTAATAAATTAACTTTAGAGCTTCGAGACCTGCATCCCTCTTTGCAACTGTTCACTTGTTCTTTGGCTTTCACTTTCCCTGTTATGCAATTCAACCTTAATTTTATACTTTCTTGTTTATACACATCAATATTTGTCTCTACAGTCTCGTCCAAGAACTAATCATAGCAAAAAAAATGTAAGAACAGCTGACATGGTGAACATGGATGTTTAACATTGCTTATGAAGTGAAAAGACTGAATTAAAAGTTGCATAATTAGTCTACAATTTCTCTTCAGGAGTGTCCTGTAATAATCTGGAATGCTCATCATGACTTTTTTTTTTTTGTAGATTTCACTTTTTTCCAAAATAGATAAAACAGGAACAAAACCTTGGAAAGGAAGGCAACTTGTGGATCAACTTTGCTTCCAAGTCACCGTACTAATAGTAAAAGGTGATATTTAACGATTTCAAAGTGGAAAAAAAGTATACATCAATAATTATAATATATCAGTGGTCCATTAAGGTTGAGTGTCATGCTTTCTTGCTCGACGTACTATCCTCAAAGTCCCAGGGACAAACATCTGCCTTTTTAGCAGCACCTACAGGCCCCCCTTTAGGAGTTGGTTTGCTCTGTTTCACTGCAGAAGAACTTTTGTCTGTATCCGTTTTTTCCTCAAAATCCCACGGACAGACTTCCGCCTGCTTTTCTTTGGCTGCTCCAACATTAGCGCTTTTCCTTTTTTCTACCAGCAGCATTTCCTGGTGACTCTCTACATCCCACGGGCAGACCTCGGCCATTTTTTGCTGGCCGACATGTTTCTCTGAAGATTTACTCTTGTCCTTCACCTTTGTTCTGCTTTTCTCATCATCAGTGTCTTTTGATTTTTCTTGGTCAACTGTTCTTGTGAAAGGGGGCCCTTTCTTTTTAGAAGGGGACTCCTTGGTTTTGGGTGCTTGTGAGGGGCTGGGTATCCTCTCTGAATTTGGAGCAGCTGCACTGTTGTCGAATTCCCGTGGACAGACGTTGACTTTTGATATTAGTGGCTGGAGTGATCCTTTAGGTGGATCTCTCACATCCATTGGAGAGGTTCCCTTTTTCTGCTTTGTCACGTCTGGTGAGTGAGCTGACTCTGTTGGTTTTTTCAGCTCTTCGAAGTCCCAGGGACAAACATCTGCCCGATGTGTTCTGGAGCTTTCAACTGAAGAGGGAGGCTGCTGGGCTTTAGACTGAGACATCGATTGCTTCGATGGTTCCGCTTGACTGGCTTGACTCTCACCTCTGTCTTCCCATGGGCACACCTCTGCTCGAATAGCCGATGACCTCTGAATCTCCTTTGGGTGCCTGCCACTGGATGGAGAATGATCAGAACCTTTCTGCTTCTGAGACTTGGCTCCTTTCGTGCTACCTCCATGAACAGTTGTGGTTTCCTTTGGTGCAATAGATACATGCTTTTGAACCTTATTTTCAGATGGAGTTGGGAGATCTTCCACCTCCCAGGGGCATACTTCTGAGAGATCATAGAGGTCTTTTCCCTTAATGGGTTCGGAGCAGATTGTCGGTTGGCTGCCACTAACTGGCTGTTTCATGATTATGCCTTTTGTGGTGCTTTGTTTGTACTCGACTGACTGGCTGATAATCATCTTGGGTTGGCATTCATTTTCTGGCTCTACATTTGCCTTTGTGTCTTTGCTCTTTGGCTGACTCTTCTTATTGCTTTCCTCTGTACCCTGGGTCTTTCCAGTCAAGCCCAAAGTCTTCTCTTTGGCACTAGCAATGACACTGAGGGACTTCTGCAGCATGGAGGCTCTAGGATGAATTGGTTTCTTGTCTGCAGAGAGATTATGGGCGCTTGCTGACTTGCATACCAAGGGAACTGATTCTGTAGATTCACTGGGGGCGTTTATGTTCTCACTGGATGTCTTCTTGACCAGCTTCTTGCCCATAAGTGTATCCAGGAGGGACCCTTCAGCTGTGTTCTCATCAATCTTATCATTTACAGTGCTGCTGGAGTCCTCATTCTGGTCCCGGACGTGATCATAGCTACTGTGTGACTTCTTCAGGGAGAACACCTTGTTCTTCAGTGTCTCTTCCTTCGCTGGTTTTGCTGGGTGAGTCGTATCCAAGGGGGTTTTCTTCAGCATGGAGATGCTGTTACGATTGCTGCCATGCTCTCCCGCTTCCTTCTCTTCACGGCTGCACTGGCGATGCACGGACTCGGGAATCTCTGTGATGCGCCTCATCAGCGAGCGACCTAGCCCTTTCTTAGAGCTTCGCTTTTTCTGGAGATGAGGGTTGTTTGCTAGCATCTTCTTCCTTTTGTAAATCTCCAACTGGGAGTACAGTTTCTTCAGCTCTTCCTACACATCAATGATAAGACAGATACAAAGTTGTAAGTCTTTTTTTAAAGACAATAACCTGGCTAAATAAAAAAACAAACAAACAAACAAAGGTCGCGCTCAAACACTGCTACAGAAAAGCACACAATCTGCTGCACAGAAAGCATGCAGTACTACCTAATGACACGTGACTACAAACAGTTTTTAAATAATGCATTACAGAGTATCACATGCTGAAAAAAAGCAAAGACGGGACAGTTTAGGACAGCATCAAATAAGAAAACGGAGTGTCTTTTAGTGTTAGGTCTGAAACAGCCTCTAAGCTCAGATCCTGAATCAGTTGGATTTCAATCTGCATTTCCCTCCGTGACAGTGAATGCTCTCAAACACCTGGATGTCACCATAAAACCCCCTCTTCTACATTATAGGCTTAAGGTACCCAAATATTTTGGTAGAGAGACTTCTTCAGCTCTAACAGACAAACAGATATCTCTGCTCACGTTGGCACGTTTTTCCCAAAGGCTGTCGCAAGACCTTATGCCACAGCCATTAATAGAATTGAGATGGCCCATTTCGTCTGGTGTCTGCAATAAAAAACTGCCATGGCTCAGTATTTTTGGAGGATTCAAAAGGTGCACAATGGAAATGTAAAAGTTGGTGGAAACACCCCTCACCCTGATGTCCTCAGGGTCCAGGCTGTGCTCGCTCCATGCTGACGTTATGCTGCTGTTGAGGTACGATCCAGAGCGACCCATGTCCAACTCGTCCTCATAGGCCTCAGACGCGATATCGTCTCTCATGTGGGTGCCAGCAAACAGGAACTGATGGAGGGCGGTAAAATTGGTCAACACTGATTGTTTCCATTATATTTCTTAAGCAAGGAAAGGCAAACAATGCAGAAATCACAATATACATATATAGCTTACTTACTTAACCTAACATTATTTAAGAAGATGGAAACAGTTCTTTAGTGCATTACTATGTATTTACGTGTCTATATAGCAAATATAAAACATTATATTTTACTGATGAAAATAAAGACCACCATGAAAGATAATTAATAAAATAAAAAGTAAGAATAAAAACAACAATAATAACAATATCTTAAATTGGAAATGCCTAAATCCTGGACAGCATCGAATACCAAAGGAGCTAAATTACAAGTAAAGCAGCATGTAAGCACAGGCTACATATGAAAGGTGAAGCCAATGGAGAAGTGCTTTAAATCTGGGCCAGTGGGGGCAAGTTGAATGGCCAAGTTAAGGCAATTTACTCATATACAGTAGAACATTTAAATGAAACTTAAGTGCTGCACAGATTCTTCTTCTTCTTCTTTCCTTCCCTTAGGGGTGTCCACAGGGAATTGTGGACCCTATTTCTAGTGTCCTCCTCTATCACATCACCCCTCTGCATTTCCTGCCTGCCAGATCCATGTTCACCATCCAATAATCCATTATTTCTCCTCTGCACAAACCAGTCTTGCCCTCTAACTTTGTCTCCAAACTGCTCAACTTGAGCTGTCTGTCTGATGTAGTCATTTCTAATTATGTCCCAATGAAAGTCTCAACATCTCCAGCTCTGCCTCCTGTTTTTGTCAGTGCCAATGTCAATGCCATGAAACATACATCATAGCATTCTCACTACTGTTTTGTAAACCTTCCCTGTCACTCTTGCTGCTATCCCTCAGACATAAATCACCCCAACACTCATCTCCAACCACC
>NW_005187438.1:3547192-3570884 GCF_000239375.1 Pundamilia nyererei | reverse complement strand
AACTAATAAGAACTTTAAGGCTAACTGACCTAGGGAGCATGACATCTAAAACTGGAAATAAGCCCAACAGATACTCAGAGTGCTTACTGCTGATTTGTTCTATGAGTACACACTATTTTAGGCCCCAGTCACATAAGTCAAGAGACCAGTCAGCGACTCCATAGCAACCTTTGGAAAAATGCATATACCCCAGCTGGTTGCCGAGTGGTTGCTGCACCAAAAAGCTTGCGATTTTATTGGTCGCTAGCAGTTTGCCAAAATTGACCACAGTTTGCATGCAAGACACTGACTCATCTATGGCAATCTGTTAGCGACCAAAGCAATCACAAGCAGGTTTTTATTACAACACAAAGTAAAAAGTAAAATAACCTCCAGTAACTACTCACTACCTGGTTGGTGAATATACTTTTTCACCCTAGTGACTTTTTTAGGGCAACCTCATAGACTAAATCTATACAAGTTGCTACACTGTGAGCATGGAGGGGTGCTTGTGATTCAGAGCTTCTGAAACTGAGGTCTCACAGTGATGGTTCACAAACTACAATTATTATTGTAGGGTCTTTACTTTGCAATATAAAGCGTCATGAGGCGACTGTTGTTGGGATTTGACGTTATATAAATAAACTTAAATTCAATTAGATACTACACCCATCTTTTCCATACATTTGTGAATGTATTGCATACATTGAAATGGTTACCTTAGGAATGAGTAGAAGACCCAGGGTGACAGTGACAGTTAGGTGAGTGTGGGTGAAGAACAGGAGCAGCATCCAGTCTGGATGCAGCTCAGGAGCGAGAGTGAACCTGTAAAAATAAAGACAGACATCCAGATGTGAAGCTGATGTTAGTCAATTTCATTGACTGCCGATAGGATTTCAGTTTCTTATATTCTGATATCTATAAAGCTGTTCAGCATCACTATTCAACCTGCTAAATCTCATCACATAAACCAGGAAAGTATTTGGACACAAAGACACGTCTTTATTATAGTTCATCAACTTTAAAGTGTTCATTCACTAACTGAAGTGAAACCTGCATCAAAGCTCTTGGATACAGATGGATGTGGGAGAGAAAGCTACCACCAGTGCAGCAGATTTAGCAGCAGTGTCTGTCTAGTCGTCAAATGCACTCCTGCAGTGTTCTACTTGGGTGATCCTCGTGCCAGCAAGGACACAATATTTTCCTCATCCGCTCAATTGGATTCACAATAAAAAGGAGTGACCTTCATCTGGTCAAAAGATTCAGTCTATGTGTACATCAGACGGGAACACACTAGGCTAGCTGTGCTGCAGCAGTTGGAGGAAAATAAGATAATTACCATCTGAAACAACAGTGGTGAGAGGAGTAGCTCCAGCCTGTTATTTAGAACGAACTAACAGGCTTTCAGCACAGTGAGACCTCGTGTGCACTAAGGATATGAAGGCATGTCTTGTTAGATGCTAATTCCACCACTGGAGAGCCTCTAACCAAGCAAATGTCATGTAGCAGGCTCATTACGCTGCTGAGGTTGGCAAATGGCTAATTAACAAACAGTTACTGTGGTAATAGCTGTGAGGCATGAATGAAGGCAAACGTCCAGCATATGAAATGTCTCGAAGCTTTGAAGTCTTCTCTCCTTCGTGTTTTGTGATGAGTTTGTGTGCAGATGAGGATTTAATAACTCTGGCATGCTGTCTCCTCTCAGCCTGCAGCATTTCACTGAGCGATCCCCACCACTCCTACGACTCCAGCGGTTTCATTCCAGCATCCCATTTACCTGGACCTGGCTTATACCTGAAGAGGACCACAGCCAACCCAGAAGCCTGAGCTTTAACTGGTCACTATGGGATCAAATAGCAGGTTCTTCGTGCAACATAAATGGATGGTGGATGCCTTTAACTAGCCCCGGTGCACACTGGAGCCCCAGGTGGCAACCAGACGGAATTAACCCACCACACCGGGCAGTTCTCCAGTTTATTAAGGACCTCATCTGGCCATTTTCTGCAGAGGAAAGCCTCACAACAATGCTCGAGAGGCTCGTTAAAAGAACTGGCCAAGCAATCACAAGAGCCAGATGTTCAAAAAGACATCAGAACACTTAAAAACTCGCATTTCTTCCAGTAAACTATCGATCATGCACAATTTATTGGTAATGAACGATAATAAAGCTGCCAATAGTTCAAGTAATTGATGCTGTCTTAGAAAAAAAAAATCACCCTGACATGGTTCATTAGTGAATAATGTGATGGAGCTGAGCTCTCAATTAGGGCGGCTCGAGCTAGGAGCGGCTGTGGCAGTGTCAGCTGAAACATCTCATTTATTAAAACTGCACATTGCAGCTACTTGACGTGTAGACTGGAGGGAGAGGGCTGATTTCACTATGATCAAAATTAACTACGAGCTGAACAGAACAGTTGAGCTAGCGTACACGGAAATCAGGCGATCTACTGGAGGATATAAACATCAAAATGACAACCTGAACACAGACTATGATATTAAATATGGAGCCACTACGTACTGGGAATTTTGCAAATTTAAGTGACAACATTTGCATGCTGAACACAATGTATCTATTAGTAACTATGCTTAGAGCGCTATGTGGGTGGATTTGAGCCTTACTGTTATTCCAGTGTTAAGGTTCTGATTTTTGTGTTTGTTAAACTTGGACTTTGCTTTTGTTTCCTTTATTATTCCATTTACGTGTGCACACAGAAAGGTCCTGAGCTGGATTTGAACCCAACACCTTTTAACTGTGAGGCAAAAGTGACACAGACTGCCATCCAAATAAAACAGACAAAACAAACAAAAAACCCACTTCTTTATCTTAAATATCTTAAATGAAAGTGTCTCTTTTTCTTTTAACTGATCCTGTCAGTTATGTTACTGTCAGTTATCATCAGTGTTAGTCATAAAATAAAAGTTGGAGCGTATTTCAAGACAGAGGATTATTACCCAAAGAATCTCTAAATTCAGTATTGTATGGGGTATAACAGAATATAATTTGTGATGCTCAAAGTGTTTTGGTAAAAATTCTAGACAAATTTATTACATAAATAAATAGAAAATCAGTTTAAAAAGTTTTCAGTTTGGATATAGCATTATAACAGATGATGTAAGCTGTAGGCTTCCTACAGTATAGCACAGGTGGGGGAGTTTACTGCAAAAAACTGTCTGTGATGAGTCAGAAAACACAGCCTGACTGTGCAAACAGCACAGGTTTACCTGCGTATCTGCTGATACTTAAATGTCCACCTTTAACAAGTCTCACTGGACCCCAGAGTAGAGCCTTCCCAGTTTCACTTCAAGACAAGCTTATGCTTCTTCCTGCTCCTTTTTGAACGTGAACTTTATTTGGAGTTGTGGTTGCTCGTTTTCCTTTTGTTTTGCTTTGTTCATTTGTCTCTTTTAATTCTATTTTGTTGTACTTTTTCAACATGTTCAAAATAAAGATTCAATCAATCAATCAAGACACCTCACAGATTTTTCTATCACACCACTGTATTCTTGGTTTGCATTTTGGGTTATTTTTGTTAAATAAATTGATTTTGCTCGGTTTCAGCCCTCTTCTCTTCAACTCTCTGTAGCTTTAAATTATTTGAGCTGCTGCTGCCCATTTCCAGAAGAGGGCAGTACCTTTCCTGCCATTACCACAAACAACCTGAACCAAAAATGCAGCAGAATAATTCAATTCTGTGCCGTAACCTCAAAGTGTCTGAGAAGAGCTGCTGGTTTATACCAGGTCTGTACATATGTACCAAGAATCTGAACAGACTGACTACTTTACACAAAGCAAAAATGTTCTTATGCAGTACTGATAACATATAAGAAATTTCTAGCTGATTAAACAACCTTTCCCTCACTAGTCTGCACCACAAATACCAGCTGGTTGAGTAAATAATTACTATTTTACTCATGTGCAATAGTTAACTGTTCTCAGATGCTACACAGCAGTATGTGATTTAGAAAATGAACAGTTGTATGCAGGCTGTGAGAGAACAAGCTAGTGTATAATCACTGGAGTAATGTGCCATGACGTACAGCACAGGCGTGTAGATGCTAACCTGCAAAGAAAGGAACACTTGGCAAACTAATCTGACATCATGAGTATGATGAAGTATTGCAGTACAAAGTGCCGCACTGTTGAGTGACATTTAAAATATGATTTGATTATTAAAGAATGTAATTAACAGTTTCAAGTGGTTTCTAAACATAAGCACTGTTTACACAGCCAATTTTTATCCTCATCCATTAGATTAGGCTACATGTTTAATGTTTTTCGTACTATTGCTGGTCTGCTGGCTACCAAATGCAAAGCAAACTTTCCCCCTGAGCTAAGGGTGGTCCACACACGGAGCGATGTGGTGATCAGAGAACATAAAATGCCAAAGATGTTCAGCAACTTCAAGCGATAATAGGAGAAGTGAGTGGGCATGAGCAAATGCAGCAAATACCAACAATGGCGACCCCCACATATGTTGATCGACATATGAGGGGGTGGCAAATAAATTAGAAGGTTACCTAGGCAACCGAGGGCTGAATTGTCCAAAAGCAACCAACCATTGAATGACCAACAGGATGAGGAGGCATGTAACTAATAGCTGGAAAATTTGCCATTTTGCACACCTTCAAGGCTTCATCTATTTTTCCTGTCTCTGCATAAAAGTGAGCTGTGGAGCTCCGTTTCTAATTGTCATCATGGGTTTTTGCTTTGCAACATGATCCAAATTTGAGTTGAAAATTTTTAACCTGTGCAAATGCGGCTTTGCCTCTGTTTGCATTGCCCAGTGTGAATTTGCATCAAATCACCTCATGGGATTGAAAACGTGTTCGCGGTTTGAAAGTTTTCAGACTTTCTGATTTCTGTCATGACATTTCCTTAAGATTCATTCTAGCTTACTCGATGTGCTATAACCAAGAGACTATGTTGGCAGTTCACTGACCTTATAAACAAACTATTTATCTCATATAACTTTTACTAATTTTCTGGTATGATGCAATAATACGATAGAATATATTTGCATTTTTTTTAAATTCAACAAAAAAAAACCTCATGGTGCCAAATCACTGGGAGGAGGAGCTCTTACCTGATGATGTAGAATATAGCTGACAGCACAAGCTCATTGTGAACAGCGATGGCCATGTAGCGAGGCTCGTGGAAGGCCGACGGCACAGTCCTCACGGCGTAACACAGATAGACCGCCCACAGCAGGAAGAGGAACTCGGCTGGGAAGCGAAAAAACAAAAAACAAGCTGTAAACACAGCGAATGCTCTGGCCAAGAAATCATTTCAATGCGGCACACGCTCCTTACATGGGCACCAACCAACCAGCCACTTCACACTCCAGCGCACACATGGAGCTGCCACAGATGGTTGTAAAACACACGTATACAGGAAAGTGGCCTGCTCGACAGACTCATTTGCAACAGCTGTGGTTGTATTCTCAGGGCATTAAATGAGTCCCCGTGCACCTCCGCGGCAGCCTCACATAAGGTTTCCAAGGTATCCAGCTCCGCAACTGTAAACACGCCAGGTTGCTGCCTGTGAGGGCAAGTGAATCATGTTTTCTTACAATAGGAACAACAATCACTGCAAAGTGACTCATTACTGTAAACGCCTCCCTGTCTGTTGGACTTCTTTTTTTAAATAATTAGATCTCAAACTTTTATTTTTGTAAGTAAAACTATTTACTCGAGACAACAATAGAAATAAATTTGTTTTCTCCGTTCCTTGAAATAAAATAGCGAGTGAGAGCAACGAGGGAAATCTAACTCTTTTTTTAATGGTCTATTCAGAGCATTTGTAAATTATTTATCAGTAGTTCCAGCATATTAATCCTTCAAAATGGGCAGATTTGTTAATTTTTTTGTACTTGATTTTTTTTCTTTTACAGCGTTAAACAAAAAATGTTTCTGGTACGTTAGCAACTAAAAGACTTCATTCACAAGTTTAGCTACCTCAAAGCCTTTTTTTTTTAACCATATATTCTGTTATAGAATATAACTTCTATAGAATAACTTTCTTTTTTTGTAATTTATCATGAACCTCCATACAGTTTAGAGTGGGCTTTGTGAAACCGATTATACAGAGGATTTGCAGACAAAGAACTGCTAACCCAATGACATTAACTCATCCCTGTGTATGAACACTTCTAGTGAAACTGGGACCATTTTCCTTCAAAATAAAAGCTGCACCTTTTAAACTTCTACTTTGATGGGGAGCCTTCTCCATTTCCAGTTTGCGTTGCACTTTTGCTAACTACAATCACGTGGGTAGTAGTTAGCAAGTATTTGCAGCCAAGCTGTTCATTGTAAATTACAGGTGACCAAGGCAACCTACTAGCAACCAAAGCAATCATAATGAGCTTCTTAGTGCAGCATATCATATTCAATATGTTGAATAACGTGCACGCATGATATCACATGAAGAAAAAGAAATCTCTCTAGGTTGTATGGTGCAATATTTTAAAAAAATACTTACTACTCACTACTCATGTACTAATTTCTATAGTGTTTCTGTGTTCTATGATATTTAACCTTGCCATGGGTGTCACAAGAAACTAACTCGCACCAGCATGTGATTTACAAGAGAGGCTGTGTGAGGGATGAGGAAGAGGAGTGTGCAAAAGAAGTGTGTTCTCTTACCATGACTGCTGATAACTGCTTTTTTACTGTTTTCATGTTTATAAAGTTAGACTGCACAAGATTAATACAAGAATCCCAGTGTGCCTGTACTGTCCTCTACCCCTGCACATGCGAGCACATGATAACAACTACTGAAAGTGCAGTTTTGCTGCATGCTTGGGTCTTAACAATTCGTCTTTATTCGATAGGAGCTCATTTTTTATGGGATTGTTTCTGCGCAGAAACACAGCAGAGCAGAACAGAAAATACTACAATTATATCTCTTGCTGCGAGCAAATGCAGGTGTGGATTTCTAAATCTGAAAGATTTATTGCATCTCTGTGGGTGTAAATTATAAGCTGCATTCAGGTGGCATCAGAGTTGCCCCGCACTTCCATATTGCCAACCTATTTTTACCTCCTAATAAACAGAATGAAAATGTGTCCTCAGTATACAGTAGCGCAGCATGGTGGCCCGGCTGGGGGTCCATCTGTTTTCCCAGAACTCTAAAACGACCACAGCGCTCTCTCATGAAGCCTGAGTCAGCAGACATACACCAGCATGCAGACTTGCTCAAAGTGAGATGCTGCTCTCAAAGCATCTTTGATTTCTCATCTGTCTTCATCTGCTGCTGGTTGCCCTTCCCCTCCTGTGTACAACACAGGAAAGCATCCAAAAGTGTAGCACCAGTAGAGAGGATTAATGTCTTCTTTTGGGAAACATTTCCAAATGTACATGGAAGGGAGTTGTCTTAATCATCCAGCTTCACCCCATCACTCATTCTTCCCTCATCTCACTTTCAACTCCCATCGCTATCATGCCTAACAAATCACTTCTTAATTTCACGTGTCCATCAAGTAACCCACGTTTCCTCACCACACTTACCCACATGCAGAGTGCAGCACACTTAAATCTACTCACAGCGCCCTGCAGAGGCAGAGGGCAGTAACGGTACTTACCAACAGCCATCATATAGTCCCAGCGATCCAGGAGGCACATGCTGAACTGCAGCCCATTGGGCGTGTAGCCCACCTCGATGAGAGCCAACTTCCTGTCCGGGTTCTGACAGACAGCAGATGTCCAAGCCACCAGGAACCAGCAGACGATGAGCAGAATGATGCCCAGCAGACGTAGCACTCGCCAGCTGGTCATATAGGGGATCCTCTGGGCTGTACGGGACAGGAACACCTTCAGCACCCTGTGGAGGGAGAAGCTCACATTGAGACTGTTTCACAAAGTTTCATGTAAGCCTGTCGTCATTTCAAGTAAACAGAGTATCCATGAGAGGGAAATACCTCTACACTCAGTGTGCCTTGAGTGTATTTATCTTTTTATTTCCCATATCTGCTAGAATTTGAAACCTTCTACATGCAAAAGCTTTAAGCAAAAAATACATCACAGCTGCTTTACACACTGGTTTATTAGTCTATGGCAATATTAGTATCGGAAAAATATTGCTTCCACAATATGACATAAATACTTAACAGAAAACTAGTATTTCAATTTTCATAGACTCTTATTAAGCTTTATAGCAGCCATTCCCAAAGTCAAGAGTGCTGCGGCCCACTTAAAAACCAGAAAATCCCAAGGGGCCCACTCATTCTTAAATCTTCACTTTAATCAAAATGCAAGAGAAAGTGATGTATTTCCTTGAAAAGTTTCATTCCAAAAAACATAAACAACGCAGGCTGTTAAGGCTATAAATTGTTGATGCTACTTGCGTGTATGCAAAGTGTTTAGGTCAGTGTGTGACCCATCTTCCTCCTTGGACACGAACTTCACTCACCTGTGCCAATAGGAGTCACTGAACTGAAACTCTCTGCTGTGCTATTGCAGCCTTTCAAAGGATTTTTATTGTGTGCTGCTGTGTCCAAACAAACATGCTGAAAACGCCGACGTCAACTCTGTGATCAAAAGTGGGCCTGGCAAAAAATTAACCGTGATGGTGGATGCTGATGTAAAATATTAGTCTAGTCATGCTGTCTCTTGCGAAATGAGAAGTATACATCATATTACTTTTTTTATATGGATGAATTTACCTTTATTAGCACCATTTCCTGTGAACTGGCTCCAACATGCTCAGAATCGATGATTTTCTCGACCATATTAGTTCATGAAATTTAACCAAAACAGTTTATCTGCCTTAAACTTACTAAACATAACAAAAAGAGCTGAGTAGGGTTGAGCGATAGGACGAATATATCAACTATCGACGATAGGCTGAGGCCATCGGTGATCGTTTTTACAAGGTCGATTTATTTATTTATTTGCCCATGAGTAAGTTTGCTAATAATGATGGAGCTAATAGAAGCAGTCAACAGAAAAAAAAATAATAGCACTGTTTTAACAGCACCCTTTTTCATCTGTGAGCAAATGCACGCTCCTAAATTCTGTGCCCAAATGCGTGTTGATGGAGCTGCAGAAGTTGGTGATAGTCTTGCATACTCAGCCGCATGGTGGACACGTACACGCTTATGCAAGTTAGTCGTGTTTGAGTACTTTGTTCACACTATACGTCTGCACAAGCGGCACAACGCTTTGGTTACATCCTTAGGTTTACCTCTTTCATCCCAAATTGGCAACTTTATACTTTTTTTAGTGCTGTCAGCATAATCACGACTAACGTGATTAACAATTAACCCATCTGGAGCACAGACGGAGTCAAAGTCCCTGAAATGTCTCTGTCAACGCATTTCAGGCAGTTTGTCCAAAGTTTGTTCATTCTGCACTCCAGATGGTTTAAGCGCGTTAAAATTTTTAATCGTGATGACCACATTAACGCTGACATCCCTAATTCTTTGGGGAAATTAGTTCATCCATGTTTGGCCTTCTGTGTTGTAAACAGCAAATCAGTCCGTGCATGATTACATTGCTCCGCCCATCAAAAAGTCTGCGCATACGCGAATATATCGTCGATCGACGATTATTGGACTGACGACTGTCGGTTGGAAATTTTTTACATATCACCCAACCCTAGAGCTGAGTGATCAGAAAAGAAAAAAACAAAGCAAACTTATTGTTTGTCACCTCACTAAATGGGTGAAATTTTACACTATTTATTAAAAAATGCTAATATGTTGCAAACTTATTTAAGGGCTTTGGTTTAAAAGAAAGTGTGCCTTGAGGTATGATTAAATGACATGTCAAGACTTTTTCCTGACTTCCTGCAAAGCAGCGCAGCAGAAAAAAACTGCTAGCCATCACATTTGCAGCACTTATTCCACCTGCCACATCCACAGACTGTGGAACATGAGTTAAACTCTGCTCAAACACATCACCGGCATAGCTATTCTTAGGCTCTGCCCTTCACGCACATTGATGAAGTGTCCACTGCTCTCTCCACTAATGAGCCCCCCATCAAAAATTGATCTGTGCAATATGTTAACTTGCACCTCTAAGGGTGAACTGGGCCCCGGCTCGTGTTAGCCACATCCTCTTAATCAGTATCTCCATTAGCGCATTTTGACAGATTCACCTGACAAAAAAAGGCCCACAAATGAAGAATTTCATCACTGTCACTTTAAATACAGTGGACCACCCTGTCTCATTAACAGCTATTCACAGCTGGAGAACTCCCCCCCAACACCACTCCACTGCATCCTCTGGCGATGCTTTCTGTCCCTGAGTTCTGTTTTTGTCTTTTTCTCAGCAACTGTCATTCAGGACTTTGTTAAATATGGAGCTCATTTGGGGCCAATGCGCTCCGTGTTTTCTTAATTACTTTACCACTTAATGAGGCAGTATAGCCTGGTGATGAAGTAGCTGAAAAACACGCTGCCTTGACACATCACAGGACTCTTTATCAAAGGATTAAGAGGTCAGGTGTAATATAATCTGATAAGTGCTTCCAGGGATGGATAACAGTGTCGAACTGTGGGTGAAGTACCTGTACAACTTAAGAGTCAGCATCCCGTAGACGGTAGCGAAACCCAGCAGTCGAACCCAACGCAGAAGGATGCAACGGAAAACACTGGGCTGGAAGTAGAGAATCCCAACCTGGAAGAGGACAGAAGAAGCATTAAACAACAAAGGTCGTGAAAAGAAACTGAAAAATAAATAAATAAATAAATAAAAGAGCCACCCAACTGTGAGTGTTTTTTCTATCTAAATGATAATGGGCCCTCTTTCCCTGGGAAATTACATTTAAATTCGTGGGAAGCTGCTGCCTCATTGTGCTCTCAGTGGACGTCTCTATAAACAGTAAAGTAATCTTATTTAAATGTTGGTTTTCTCCAACTGTTCTCCTTTGGTGTCGCACAAGTGAATGAGTGGGTTTATGCAGTTTAGTTTACTGTACATCCTATCGCACATTAAGTCCCTCTATAATCAGTTACTTGCTTTGTTTCACCACAGAATCTACTCAGGAAGCTATTTTGCTTGTGTTCTCTAAACCTTTTCTACTTCCTCTGCCACCTTTCATCCATCAAAGGGAATTTAAAATACAGCAAAAGTGACCATCAGTGTGTATCGCCGATGCTGCAGATGAACTCAGTGTGTTTTGGGGCTGTGAACTTTTTTTTTATAGTGGTTTTTGTCAGCAGATGGTGTTTCCAGGGATGTCATGAATGTGTTGACATAAAAGATCAAATGCTGCTTGAATTCTAGGACCTTTTTGCTCATGTCGGCCAAAAAAAAAAAAAGAGCACCAAATTTTTATTTTTTCTCATATGCTACAAAGAGCAGCTCCATCTGCTGATGAAGATCATGTGCTATGATCAAAAGGTCTGGGCATCAGTTGAGCGCATACACTTGGACTTACTTCTAGGACTCTCAAGGATCAACAGTTTTGACCGTACTAAAATTACTATGGCTAAACAGCTGCTGAGCTTGCTTTTCAATAATGAAAAAGTAGCATTTGTTGAGCACTTTTCTAGTCTGATTGAGCACTAAAAAGTACCTAACAGCTACAATATGTACGACAGCTGCAGAAACAACAAAAGGTTTGCTCCAGTAAAAGGTATAAGATAGCTTTCTTAGAACAATACTTTAAAAAGCTTGTTGGTGTACGGCAAAACTATGTGCCAATGATCAGGTTCCCTTGATGAAAAAATAACTAAATAAAAACTTCAGAAGGTTTATGGTCCAGGTATATTGATATACAACCTATTCAAGAAGGGGCAGTGTCAAACAGAACAATAAGTGGACACGACCACCAAAAATGAAATCCAGAGGAAATGATGTGCTCACAGTTGCTATGAGACAGTAAAGCATAGTAACTAACTAAACAAATATATAACAAAGATATAAAATATAACAAAATAACTACAAATAGCTGAAATTATAAATATTCTAGTATTATTAAATATGCACGCAGTGTTACTGTATATGCATATCGTAAAATTAAATATGCATACTTGACCTTGGGGTGCCCATCTTACCATACTGTCAGCACCATGTGAAGCCCAGTAAGTAAAGGAGCTTAAGCTCGCGGTTACATCCAGTAACTACTATTTTATTATTATTTTCACTGTATATTTTTCCCTTTGACACATTTTAAGGGTATAACCACTCATTTGTAATTATCTTACAAGCTTTATTAACAACCATAACAAGAACAATGTTGACACTGCATATCAAGGCTGAAAATTCCCTCCACATTGTACATGGATTGACCCCCTAAATCTAGAAGGGTATCTGGATGAGATAATGAGGACATTAAGACAATACCTTCAAAACTTCCTGTTACAAGTGACATTAATTTATCACATATGTTTGTGAAAAGACATAAAATGGCAAATTTTCCAAATCCTCAGATCTAGATCCAGGTCTACACAAGTTAAAGCTCCATTTCTGCTAAAATCTGAATGCAAATCCAACCATAACCTTTTGAGAAATGTCACTAAAAGATAAAAAAAAATCAAACCAAACCAAACACATAACACAAAGGAACCAAGCTAATAAATTAATAATGCTAATAATTTAATAACTCAATAGAAGATTACTTAAAACACTGATTATATTTGAATCTTGTGATTTGCCAGACATCGTTTTATGAGCAAGATAAAGCAGTGTGTGTGTGTGTGTGTGTGTATGTGTTATATGTGCATTCAGCGCTCTATCTCATTTATAAATAATTGTTTCAGCTTGGCCAACCTTTGGTAAAAGTTTGAGCTAAACTTTGACCAGGCTGGAATTGGTTGTCACTACTTTTTAGTGTAATTTTTAATTTTCAATTGAAAAACAAAATGAAAGAAACTATATTGAGGGCCGGTATGAATATCACAGTGTTGTTGGTGATTTGATGAATTTAATGTCTAGCTCTTCCAGTCTGGCAGAATGAAACTCATCCAGGAATAGTCTCCCAATCTTTAGGGATTTAAATCCGCATTCATCTCTTTAGTGCATTGTTTGAACTCCAACAACAGTGACTCAGCTCAGATAATCTTTGAAAGAAACCTTCTGTTAACAGGATAACATCATAATGAGTGACTGATGCTTACCACTTCGCTCCTAAAATGCCTCACACACATCGTCAGGGTTCAGCCGGTGCTTTGATATTGTTGCGAGCATACAAGTAAACAACCCTTACACTACAATGATTGCATAATAGAGCAATTAGGAATGAAAAACAACTGACATGTTCTGCACATAGTGTCTCAGATATAACACTCAATGAATAAATGTCTAAGAAAGAAACAGGTAGAGAAATTTCTAATAATTAGCATTATTTTCTCCAATAATTATAACTATAGTACAACTAATAGTAGTACTACTGCTGCTGCCACTATTACGGGAGGTGAAACCATTTTGGTAGAGTCATTTTCATGATTTTACCTTTTATACATCAAAGAGAAAATCCATGAACTGAATTAGTCATAACAGTAAAGTGCAGTGAAAGCTTGCCCTTGAGACACAGAGCGCATCCTCCTATGTTACATCTTCACGAGTAGATTCTTCTACAAGGACCTGAGCATGCTGAACAGTGCCCATCCATGCTGGTAAAAAAACGCTGATGGTCTTCCAAAGACATAAAAAGAGCCAGAACAAACAGAGAGAAAAAAGAAACAAACATCTGAGGCGACGTAATTATCTGTCCGTTGCAGATGTGCAGAGATTTCCCCTGCGGGATTGTTAATGTTAATCGGATTAGCTGAGGCATTAATACGTTCCCTCAGGCAGCGGCGAAGACGCAGGCATGTGGATATTTTTGCTCACTAGGTTCGAGTCAGTTAAGGGACACAGAGGACCCCACGGGAGGAACGGTGGCCCACATCTTCATCTGCTCACAGAGTCTGGAAGACCAACTGGAGAAACTTCTGATTCAAACAAAGCATGAACAGTTTGACTCGATTTTGCAAAAGGAACGTAAACTTAAAGAGTGCTGAGCTGTTCATTTTCAATACATACAAGGTGCTTAATACTATATCTACTGTCAATATGTTTTTTAAAAGCCTTTTTTTTTAACAGGTGGGATTAACATAAATATCTAAATAACGATGTGTGACTGCTCCTCAATGTGTTACCTTTTTCACAAAATAAAGAGCAGAGGAACAGGAGCTGATAAAAAGATAGCCAGGCTGCCGCCGAGCAACTTGCTGACGCACGTTTGGCTCCACGGGGACAGGAGAGGGCGCAGGAACAGGAGTAAAAATGCACAATGGGAAAACACAGCTCAGGACTCCCTTTTAGATAAACTACCAAATAGCATCTGAATCTCCATCACGTGCCAGTTTTAAGACTGGTGTTGTTTGTGATGAGACGGAAACGGGGAGGTGTTATCCGCCACATTCTTCCCTTGAGGGCTGGCTTTAAATGATCTGAATAAGCTGTCATAAAAAACTTTTTTTACACATTTAGCAGTCTGAGCTTCTCTTTTAATGGTGCGATCTCACCTCTGGTTATTTTAATGGCTCACAACAAGAAACAAAAAGTGATGGATATGTACAAACATTTAAGACATCCTTTTCATCCTTGTCTCCTGCAGTCGTGAATTGGATAATGGATGGATGGTGTGTCGTGTTCATCTTACTACAGTTCGAATGACAGATGATGAAGACATTAAAAGGTAATACCAAATCATTTTGATGATCGCTGCTGATACAAACATGGTGGAGAGGTCTAGTTCAATGACTTCAATGACTTCTGGCTTCATCGTACTTCCTTTGACTAAGTTTCAAAGTGGTCACACCCATTACTAAAGTATCTTTTTGGATGATTTATCTAATTAAAAATAAGAAAACAAACAAAAAAACTACTGGTAGTGGTTGATGCTGTTTAATGCTGTCTAGCTCAACATTTTGAGGACTTCCTTTTGGAGCCACCCTCATGTGGCCATTTAAGGAACTGCACTTTTTGATGCTTCTCACTTGGCTTCATTTTTCAGCCTCAGAGGTGGTCACTTGTCCACACTTGTCTTCAAAAATTCTCAGACCAAAAGGCAAAAATAAGTCGCTATTGTCAGACATTACTATGACCCTCAGGTTTCATGATGATCTGCAGAAATTACACAATCAATTTATGCTGGCACAGTACTTCCCATCAGTAAGGTTTCTGGGAAGTTACTGGCCCCGATCCTCAGACAGGTTTCTCTTAATGTTAGTGGGTATAAAGAGTAAGATCAGTTTCTGCCCTCCTTCTCTTTTGAAACCTTCCATTAATAATCGATGTTAAGTGCTGGGAATACTGGATTCAGCGTTGTGGGGAGGGGAAGGAAAAGGATCAAATGTTATTGGTGAATATGTGTGTGTGTGTGTGTGTGTGTGTGTGTGGTGTATATGCATGCAAGTGAGGTACAGTATACCTATCTAATGGACATCAATATCAAGGAGACAATTATGAACTAATATCAAGCCTCTATCTCAGCCCCATTTGCCTTGTCGTTTGCTTACAACCTAGCAAAGGCTTCAGCTGAGCTGAGCAGTCCACTTTCCAGTTTTACTTTTTTCATTTCTTGAATCTCATCCTATTGCTATTTGAGATTTTAAAAAGTGCTAGTTCTTCTGTCAGTTTGCATGCAACAGATTTTGCAACTAGTGGTGAAGACATTTAGATAACGTAGTTTTTGTTTTGTTTTGCTTTCAGGCAGGTAGGTGAATATGTCCCAGCTGGATAAACGCCTAGATCGAGGGTCAGCAACCTTTCACACCCAAAGAGCCATTTGGACCCGGTTTCCACGCAAACGAAAACACTGGGAGCCGCAAATACTTTTTGACATCTAAAATGAAGATAACACTGTATATATTGTTTTTTACCTTTATGCTTTTTGTGAACAACTAAGGTGTGTTGCTTATGAAATCCATGAATTGCCACAAAGAAAGTTACATTTTATTTATGTAATTAACACATTTTGAACTCTTAAAGAAATATAACCAAAGGAAAGACACCCAGCTGAACTAAAATGAACCATGTAGCAAACAAAAACTATTGAGAGCTGCCACCCTTATATCGCCTTTGGGCTTTTGGAGCCTTGACCTGACTTTTAAAAAATAATTGGAAAAAAAAGCACTATGCTGCTAAAAGATGAAATATAGATATTTGCAAAATTCTGCCTAAATATGTATTTTACCTGGTTAATGTGTGTGGTGGGGCGTGGTCTGCAGCGCGGCTGCAGGGGAGGCGGACGCACCTGAGCGGCACCCGCAATCACGCCTCGCCGCCTTAACGTCTGTGCTGTTGTGTTGGTGTGTGTCGGGCTGTGAGCTGCAAAGCTACAGCCGGCTGTATGCGTACAGCAACTGTGTGTGAAAAGGGGTCAATAAAGAGATTCTGAAAAGCGTGTTCATGGAAACATCGTCGGGTCTGCCGTGATATGTTTACAATGGGACTTCTGCTCCTGAACCTCTGTGCACAGCGTCTGCAAATCGGGGCTTTTATCTTTACGCAGGACTGTAAGCTGTCATCTGTGAGGCGTGAGCGGTGTTTGTTTTTAACATAGTTCACGGTGGAGAATAGCTGCTGACATAATGTGGATCCGAAGGTCCATAATTGGCCTACCTGGGGTTGAAAGTCTCGATAAATGCACGGCGGGTACACCGGCTTCCGCAAGTGTGATGCTTATTTTGAGTGATGAAAAAATAATAGAATATATTTGTATTTTTATATTTCAATATCACAATAATCTTCCAATTTAGAACTACAAGTTAAAAAAGAGAACTAACATAAATAAAATACACTTCAGCTAAATACTTCTAATTTATTTTCCCAAACCACACGGAGCCGCACTATAAGGACTAAAGAGCCGCATGCCACAGGTTGCCGACCCCTGGCCTAGATGATGAAGTTTTATCTGCTGGCCTGGTCTCCAGGCTCTGCAGACACCTGACTTATCACAACCTGGTTCTGCACCTGCTCTCTAAAACAAAGTCTTATCATGTGGAAGCAAAGTGTTATACAGACATATACCTGAGATGAGCTTTCATATGCAAATATAAATATTTGAAGTTGTAAAAATGCACAACTGAATATTTTTAAGAGTTCTGGAATCTTCTATGTCACTGAATTTTGACTTAAATTACAAAAATCTAAAATAATTTGCTGCTACCTTTTTTAAACAACAAATATTCTTGTTATGTGTTATTATCCTGTTAACCAATTAATAATAACTAGGAGCAGTTGGATATTATGGGACATATACATATGTTTGCTTACTAGTTTGGTCACATAAGTAGTATGTAAAAAAAAACAATAACAAAAAAACCAAAAAACAAAACAAAACAATGGTAGTGTCAACAGCTAATGCACTGAGCTGCTGCCACTGGAATGGCTGATTGAATAGTTGAATTACTGAGCAGTTCAACAAGTTTACTTTTCTGTGCATTTTGTACCAGTGTGTCAAGCATCTCTTTGACAATTTCCTTTTCAGATGAGCCACAGTACTAGCTACATATCCAGCATTGCACTAAGTGAGGATGTACAACTATTAACAAAGTAATCAACTTCTGTTGATTTAAGTAGCTGATTCCCACTCTGCTGGCCTGATACATGACATGAAAGAAAACAACCATGGAGGAATCGCTTCCATAGTTCAGTTATAGCATTTCCAGAAACAAAGGCATCTACTGTATTGAAATTTATTTGCTAGTGTTTTGTAATATAAAACATTGTAAATCTGAATGTTATTAAAATACTCAGACAAAAGAGAGTTTTTAGGGATTAATGTTAAATGTTAAGTTTCTATGCTATATGTCAGGACAAGTTATTGCAATTTTATTGCAGTGTTGAGGCTGTCATATTCTTCATAAAGATGAGTGTTAATATTACCCAGAATAATTACTTAATCTAAACTGAACAAGTAAATCAAATTTAAAAAAAAAAAAAGTCTGAGAAGTTGAAAAGTCTTACCTACACGGTATTTTTGAAAACACAGCTTTTTCTATCCGTTTGGGCCTTTTGTCCACACGTAAATTGTAAATTTGGATAACTGATTTTTAAAAGCTCCTGCCAGGGTGGAGATTTTCGAAAACTCAGTTTTTGCGTTTTTGCGTGGATGAGGAAAACGGAGATTAAGTCACGCAACGTCAAAGGTGTGCGCCGTTTTTGACGTCCTGTCCTTCGTCACGTTATTGTTTACCTGAGATGAATTTCTACAATGGCGGATATAGACAAAATACTGTTGCTGATAATCTTAGAGATCTTAGAGATATTTTTTCAGAAATGGGATTTGGGATTTTTTTTTTTAAACGAAAAGGAAAAAAATCTCGGTTTTCCAAAATACCTGTGTATGTTTGGACGTAGCCTTAGTAAGGGCAAGGCAGATGATTCATAACAACTACTAAAACAGTTTTTTGAGTTTTTCAGTTACGGTGGACGAGGTTATGGGTCTGCTTTTGAAATGAATAGGAAGAGAGCAACCTTATGGTCAATGCACTGTGTTTATTTGGATTACCTTTTGGTGCAGTTGAGGATATCTATATTTTATTCTTTCTTGTCCACTTAAATGTTGATGGTATGACATTTAGCACATTTCTCCTAAAAGCCAATTTAGAAAATTATAATGATTAAATAGAAAAATGATAAGAACTGACAATAGAAACAGGCATGGGACGAAATATATGATATATTATTATATATTATATCTATGTTGAACTAAGAAGATCTATGTTGAACAGTAAGGAGCAATGGGAGACTGAAAGCGCAGACAAACATGACACAAGCAAGATTCACTCACTCACCCACTTAGTGATTCAATCAACACTCAGTCACTTAATTTGCGGTTATCTCTCATTCCTAATCATCTCTCATTTCAGCACCCACCAGCTGGCTTCCACACTGAGATTCACTGGGTTGGTTACCCACCAGAAAGTGTCCCTGTTGATAGGACTGTGACGCAAGCCGGCCAGCTGTGGTGTGAGCATCAGCTTTCCAGGGAGCTATTGTGATGTTGGCTACTTTAACATTCTTTGAAGTTTTGTTATGTGTCACCGCTCAAAAGCTGCGGATAGTCTGTGTGATATTTGTTCTTCAATAAAATCCAAAGAATTTAACAAAGGATTTGAACTCACGTGTGAGGTTAACTTTTGCAAAAGGGGCTATAATTTGGGGTTAAACGGGAAGAATGTCTTGTTATTTTGAGTAGAAAAAACGCAATAGGAGAAAATGAATCTGCAGGTTAGAAACTACTTGAGAAGTCTTGTTAAAATGAGACAAAAACAACATTATTATGTAATATGTCATTACTACCATTTGTACAGGTTACTGTACAATAGGTTTTGTGGTACTCGGGTTTTGCTTTTGGATATTTAGACCTTAATGTGACCTTAACTGAAGAAGTCAGTTTTATCCTGTAAATGTAAACAGAACCTGTCATAGCAAACTTTTAACACAAACTTTAGCACTTTTCATTCCCCGAAGGCTTCATGTAAGAATGGCTGTACACCCACAACAAAAATGTGACACCCAAACTAGATGCGCCACAGAGTGTAACAAAAATCATTTAGTGCTAGGACGCTTTGGATAATTAGCTCTCGCTGCAGGGCAAAAAAGAGATATTCAGCAAATAACACTTAAAAAAGGAAGTGGGTGGATTCTTTTATCAGACTAATGCAGTTAGAAGAAGCACTCCGAGAAGCAGCAGTGTGTAATTAAGTTGTTATGTGCAGACAATAAAAATGCAAATGCATAGGTGCAGGGTGTTTGGTGCAAAAGGTGAAAGCTTTAGGGATAGATCCACCTTCTTGTGAAGGTCAGGATGCCACAGGATATTGATCGCAGGGGACGACAGACCTCTCCCTTTGTGCCATTAAATCAGTATACTGCTTTCACTAAAGAGCAGAGAGCAAAAATTAACTGTGGTCTGTTTTCTTATGTTTTTAAAATCCTCTGTCTTCACGAAATAATGGCTGCTTAAATGCAGAGACAAAATTATTAGTGAGCTGAGTTCTTATGAAGCATTTAGAGGAAGTTTTCAGGTTATAGGGCAATGAGCTAAAAGACACTAAGGTGCTCTGTACCTCACAGTAACTCACACAGTCAACCAACTAAATGATCACCATTTTTCCTGAATGAATGTCTTTTGTCCTTTCTTTCTCCCTTCACCCCCAACTGCTCACGGCAGATGGCCGCCCCTCCTTGAGCCTGGTTCTGCCAGTGGTTTCTTCCTGTTTAAAGGAAGTTTTTCCTTCCCACTGTCGCTAAAGCGCTTGCTCATAAGGGGCCATCTGATTGTTGGCGTTTTCTCTGTAGTATTGTAGAGAGGTGCTTTATATTACATTACAATATAAAGCACCTTGAGGCAACTGAAGCTGCCCAAAAAAGTGATATAACTCAAAATTTTGAGTTAGTATCTCATTAGTTATAACTGTAAGTCAAAATTTCAACATACTAACCTGACATTTTCACTTACAGATGGAAAAAACTATTAAATTCCAGTAGTGGAAAAAAGCTTCCATATGTGCTGGGCTCAGACCGCACAATATTCTGTCTGTTACTGTTATGGTCTGTGGCACTCGTGGGCTTTGTTGAGGGTTGTTTCACGTTTAAGTGCTCCTAGTTTGTGTTTCATATTCTTAAACTCTAGATTTCTAATTGTTATTATTAAGCTGAGTGGGTCCTTACTTCAGTTCTAGTTTAGTGTTTATGGATTGTGCTATTTAAATTTAGTTTTTGTTGTGTTTTCCTGTTAATTCCTGTTTGTCATTTAACCTGTGATAGACTGGTGACCTCTTTATGGTGCTCCACAGTCTGCATACGAACCTGAATTGGATGAGCATTTAAGAAAAAGGATGAATGGATAGACATTTTGCCCGAGTGAGACCTGTGAGGACTACGACTAAAGCAGATATATAACCTGTTGTTCTCCATAGTTATTACATTAAATAAAATTCAGATATTTGTATTAGAGCTATGGCTCCATTCCCAGACCTCCTGTCTCTCCAGGAAATACCTCAGCACAAACTTGAGTAGATATCAATCACAACAGACACCATCGGATGCAGAATGAAATATGCACTGGGAACATGGTATGTTGCAAACCAGCTTGCAGAGCACAGCAACTTTGCATAGCTGAAGCAGGTTAATTAAAACACTATACATGACTGTGTGTAAAGGTATCAAGAGATAAGAGCCAACCCATCAGCTGATGTTAATCTCACATGAAGATTAACCTCCTAAAACCCAAACTCTTCCACGGCATGCATTTTTAATTTCTCTTTGATAAATGGGCCGATTGGGACCTGATGAATGTAAAAACAAAGAATTACCAGATTTTTTTTAACCTAATTTTTGTTTCCACATATGAGGATATTTGTTTAAAATTTCGATAGAACAGTAGCAGTATAATGTCCTCGTAAGTGGATATCAGGCCCTTGTAGAGTAACATTGAGTATTTTGGTCTAAATAACCCAAAATGTGATGTGGACGCCAGGTCCTAAGAGGTTAATGTTAGTTTTTGAGCAGTTTTACTGTAGTCACAGCAGTGTTTGCTGAATCATTGTTAGATAGCTTCATACTGTAAAGGTCTTACTATTTATTAACAGATTTAAAAAAAATAGCCTGCAACAAACTTTGCGTAATACAAAATTACAGTTTGAATTATTTTCAGGGTTGCCAGCGATGACGGGTATAAGAGCAACATCATCCTAATGGAGCACTTACCGAAATGAAAGTGCAGAAATACAACATCATATATTAGTCATCTGTCAATTATGGAGTATAAACACATCACAATTTAGGTTCAAAAACGACTAACACCAAGCGCTAAAAACATTAGCCAGTTCCAGTCAAAAGAACAGACAGTGCCGAATTTCAGCCTTTTGTTATCACAGTTTCTTTGGAAACTGCTACCAGCTAAAAGGGAGAAAAATGACTTTCAGCCATTTAGTGTGTCTGTCTCCATCTGAGTAGAGAATGGGATTGTGCAGCCTCGGGAATCATTCTGTCACAACAAAGCTCTCACGCTACTTTTAATGTTTTGACATGAAATGGTGACAGCCATGCGGTCCGCCCATGCCCCACTTTGTCCGGTCATCATCTCCTGATCATTCCCCGACCCTTCTATTTCTAATCTACGAAACACCTTCAGTATGAGAGAGTGGGAGGGAGCTGCGGTGGGAGGTGGAAGCAGAAGAGAGGTGGAGTGTTGTAATAGCAATGGATCCATTTTTATATGAAAGCTGACACTGCCACATGGGAAGGGCAGCTTTCTGGAGGGAGGTAATGGTTTCTTCTCCTCCCGCCGCTCCCTGAGGTGTAAATTACATCCAGCTCAGCCTCTGCTCAGTCAAGACTGGAGCTGACTTGCACCCACCTCCCACATTCCCTTCCCTTCTCATCACCAGTTACAACCTCAGAGAGAGATATTCCCATCTTGCTAGGACACAATGAGACATATCAGAGGAAATAGCCTGCCTGCATGTCACACAACTCTCTTTTTTTCCCCACTCTCTCATAGTTCTTGTCTCTCTGCTCAAGCAAGTAGGAGCACTTGAGCTACAGCAACGCATCCTCAGCTTAGTCTCTGTATGCTCTGGGAGACTCTGGATTTTTCAGAAGGAGGAAAGGAAGTAGAGTATGAAGGGAAGGCTGCACATGCACAAAACAACTCTCCAGATCCACTCAAGTCAGATTGAAAGTGTCAGAGCAGCTTGGATGGCAGGCAGAGCAGAGAAAGGCAGACTAACGGGTGGCAGACTGTGTTTCATGGCCTGTCAGGTCAGGATCCATTATCCTCTGACCATACTGTTTCTCATTAGCCCCCTGATGCGCTGTGAAGGCATGGCTTCGTCCTGCCATGCATGGCAAAACCCCTAAGTTGGAATGAGGCAGCACCTTGGCCCTCCTTGGCACAAAGACAATGCCGAGATTGGACAGGTGGAAAGACAGGGATGGGGAAAAGGGAGTAATACCCAAAAGACCAGTGGTGGAAAACATGGGGACTCTATAGATTCTCTACTTTGCCCCCAACCAAACGACTGAGCAGAAGGTAGAGGACTATAATCTCTTCTATTATGGTTAAACACATTTTTCTTTTTCTTTTTTCTTTTAATATTTATTTAGTCAAGAAGTGAAACTCTTGAGACACTCTTTTACAACTGGATTGTGAAAAGCGTTTGGAACTTTCACAGTGAGGATTTGGCAGATTTTTTTTAAGTGACACCCCAGTCACATAGGTCAGGAGACCAGTCAGCAACCACCAGTTGTTGAAAAAAAAAGTGTTTTCCCTACAACGGCTTGACAAGTTGTTGTTGACTGTCACTAGATGAAATTGGTTGCAAGAAGGTATACAGTGCTACACCAAAAACCCTTCTTGGATTTGATTGGTTCTCTAGCAGATTGCTAAAGTTGTCTATAGTTTGCATTCGAGATGCCAACTTGTCTGCAAATACTAACTGAGTAGTATTGAAACTGAAAAGTGCAGAAGTGCAGTGCAAACACTAAACAAAGACCCTTTGTCTTTGCTAAAGTAAATGTTGCACCTTTTGAAATATGTTGGTTGCAGAGATAAGGCACAACTTTCATTCTTTTTTTTCTTTTTTTTTTTTCTTTTTTTTTGGCCTGTCCCGTTTGGCTCTTTTGCCATCAGAAATGTTGTCTAAAGGCAAAGAAAGATGCCCAACAGATTTACTTTACCAAACTGACCATCCCAGCCTTGCCGTAATGGTCCATTTGATTCACCTTTTATTGTTTATTTTATTTTCACTTACTGAATACGGGACAG
>NW_005187438.1:3517849-3545681 GCF_000239375.1 Pundamilia nyererei | reverse complement strand
CAACTTTCATTCTGAAGATATACATTCTCAACCAGCATGACAGTTTCACTCCTGCTAGTTAGTGAAACTTGTAGTTTTAGTTTGGTAGTGTTTGCAGATAAGTCATCCCCTTCCTGTTCCAACATGACTGTATGTCAGTGCACAAAGCCAGGTCCATAAAGACTTATATGAGCGACTTTGGTGTGGAACAACTCGTCTGGCCTGCACCTGAAGAACACTTTTGGGATGAACTAGAATGGAGACTGCGAGGCAGGCCTTCTCGTCAAACATCAGTCTCTGGCCTCACAAATATACTTTTAGGATAAGTCCAAAATTGCCATAAACCCACTCGTAAACCTTGTGGAAAGCCTTCCTGGAAGAGTTATAGCTGTTATAGCTGCAAAGATGGGCTGACATCATATTAACTCCTATAGATTAAGAATTGGATGTACTTATGGACTTTTGGCAATATAAATAAATATGAAATACTGGTGGGCAGTAAAATTAAAGTAAAGTGGTAAACACAGAATAGAAAACAACAGAAACTCATCAGCTGCCTGGTTATTTAGAAGGGGAAAAAGAGGAAAATCTAATTAAGACATGATCTCTGGGAAGTGAACTGACCAAAATCAAAAATAGTAAATTTGATATTATCGCTTTATTACCACTTTTACATATGTGTTAACATTTATGAATGCATGAGCAGCAGCGCAGGGGGTGTGGGAGGAAGAGAGCAACAACGAGGGCTGTCTCTGGGGCAGACTGCAGTGGAGTGCACACAAGAAGGGCTGGGAAGCCTCATATGATACATTTACATGGATGTTACTGGTTATCTGCAGTGCTTTGTTATTTTTTTCCACCAATGGGTGACTTGGGTTTCCTTGCATTGAGTGGGTAAAGGAATCAAGGATGTGATTTCTGCAGGGGAAACCTTATTTTTGGCAAAGGTGATTTCTAATGTGTGTGCATATGCATGTGCATTTTTTCCATAACTGACTACAGAGATGTGGAAGAATTAAAGGAAGTAGATTTAATTCAACCCAAGTAAATAACCTGAATTTGATCATGAAGATATGTTTGTTTCTTTGGATCAGTAGTAGCTATTATATGAGCTTTAGTGTCCCTTGGCCTTAATTTTTCACATCTATAGAGCTCAGTAGGGATTGCCCACTTTTTCAGCATCCCCAGTCCTAAAAGTAAATTTCCCATGAATTCGATCATAGGAAAATAACGGGCCAAAAATAATGTCTAAAATCTCCAAAACTGTTAATTTGACGTCCTTTAAGTTATTAGGTAATTAAACATACTACAAACATAAGCCAGGAAAAGAGTAGGCAAGTACTGAATATTTGACATCACAAGTACTGAGGTGCATTGCTAAGAGCAACAGAAGCTAGAAGGTAGATAGAAAATAACAACAAGTGAAAGAACATCAACAAGGATTAAAGTGACACACAGAAAACATGAGTAAATGGAGCACAAGTGAGGCAAATGTGGAAGAGTCTCTCTCTTCTGGAAGCTGTAGAAAACTAAAATAAGTAAAGTCATGTTCAGTAAAGCAGCTTTCTGTATTTCCATGTCTATCTCCCTTACAAGTCAAGTTTCCTATCTGAATGTGTTCCTGGCTCCACCTGAAAGGAAAATGCGCCGATCCAAACAGTCACTTTGCTCCAATCGAAGCCTCACCAACAGCGTCAATAAGAAGCCACAAAGACGCAAACTGGCAAGTTCATCCAAGGATCACATTGTGATTCACAAATGCGTGTCCATCTCTCCATCTCCGCAGCCAGACAGAAATAGTCAGTTTTGGCACTGCCATAGTTTTGCCTCTTTCCCTCTGCACTGTCTGTCCCTCCCTCCTCCCCTTTCATCTCAAAGCAGGAGGGAGTGGGGGGGAAACTGAAGTTATTGCATGTGACACACCCAGGAGAGAAAAAAGGGGGGGGAAATCGCATTACTTCACAAAGCTGAATGCCACAGGAGCAGAAAGAGATGTAGCTCTCCTGCTGCTTAATAACAGTGGAAATATTTAAAATAGGAGCAGCGGCAGCAACGGTGGAATATTTCTGAATCTATATTTAGATTGGGAGTGATGTGCCTCGCCCTCGCAGCCATGGCTCATGTGGGATTCACAGGGGAGACATGGAAATGCATCAGGGTGGAGATCAATCTAGCATGCTGCAGAGTAAAATGCAGAAAGATGTCTTTCCCCTTGCACGAACACACACACACACACACACACAATCGGGCCAATATATCATATATTATCAAAACAAGTTCTGTCGTGTTCAGGCTGATGGCGGACGATCAAACTGAATCCTCCTGCATTTATTCCACAAGAACATTTCAAAGCATTGTAATCTCTAAATGAGGTAGGATTTACAGAGTGAGCTACAAAGTCAAATTCCTTTGTACAGCCTCTTTACAAGCCATCTATTTTTAGCTTCCGCTGCCATCACTACTCCAGCTGGATGCAAGAATATCATCTGCTATTCATTCATTCACTAACCAATAACCTGACTCCCGGGCTTGCTTTCACTCGCAGATTTCAAACATTATTACTTTCCAGGATCTTGTCACAGCAAATTGCATTGATTATTCGGCTCTACATCAGTTGGCTTTAATTACATTTACTTTGCATTGCTTCGCTAAGCATATATCTCCACGTGATTGCGACTAAATTACAATTAGCCAATGCCCCGTGCTCCTGGGAGAAAGACATAATGGTGGTTTCATGTAAATCAATGGCATGTGGGTGTTCATCTGCAAAAAATAATGAGGTACTGCAGAAGCTGGCTGAACAGTGTCACTGATAAACCTGAATTGATTTTCACTGGTATAGATTGCATAACACTGTTAAACATTATTTTTTTGTTAAGTAAAATAAAGAAAGAGCCTTAATCTGTCGCACAGCTTACAGCTTCAGTGGATATTTTACATGGGTGGAATTACATTTATTCTTATTTAGCAGTATTCAAAACTTATACCACAAGTGACAATCCAATATGTTTCTTATTTTCTACTTCAATTTCTCCCTGAATTATAAGAAATCCATTTCCAAAGCCCATTAACACACTGAAGAAGCTTTAAATCTTAAAATAGGATCATTATGTTTATTTATATCCCTTAGTTGCTGTCACATTGATACCCTTTTACAGTCTAAGTTGTTCATTTTAAAAATGGACACCATTTCAAACAATCAGGTCAAGAGAATTCCAGTGAGCCAAAAACTTCTAAAATCAACGTGCTTAAAATATGCAACGGGGGTTAGAGACCATCTCAATCTGACTCTGAGTCCTAAAACTAAAAACCCCTCCAATCAAAAACCAATAAAAGCCACATTTTCAACAGAGTGTTTACGTCTGTGTTTGTGGGTGACACATATTTCTTAAATAAATCATACAAAATATAACAGAATCAGTTGTCTCTCCACTGAGCTTCTAATTACTTGGAAATACTCAAATGTTTGAAAAAAGCAAAACCATACCAGGTACACACACTGAAAATCAAAAAATCAGACAATGTCCAAAAAAGCCCTTTAAAGGCCTCTGGAAAGCCTGAAAAATTACTGCTCTAGACTACTTTAAAAATGAAGAAAAAAAAGTGACTCCTTGGAAACAAAACATAAAGAAGAGAAGACTTTTGGACAGTACTGTAGGTATGGGCGCATCAGTATTGACACCAGCATTGGTAATCCAATTGGACTGAGGGGACCAACATTGTTATTTCAGCTTAGACATATCTGAAGTGAACATCTGAAGCCTCAGTAAACTACCAGCATAAAACAGTTTTCAGCCAGCTGCACGTTCTGGAGTGTCAGACCAGATCATGGAATACCAGCAGCTGCAGTCCGAGACTGTGGAGTCAGATCCTGCCACAGTAGAAAACTGATGAGTTCACCAGTGCTAAAATACAAGTGTGGGGATTGCCCAATTGTATATTGATCCCATCAGTGTCTCAAATGGAAGTAAATCTATATCTAATAATAACATAATAATAATATATATTTAAATACTTGGTGTCTAGTAATATATTTAGGAAGCCAGCCCAAATAAATGTTAAATATGTATATACTAAATTTTGCTTATTTAGTTGTTTTTTTCCATCAGTGATACAGCTAAACAATTTAATTCATATTCATGAATATGACCATGTATCTGTTCGGTTTGTATCTGTGAATTTTTATGTTATATTCATTCACTGATGCAGGTATATATTATAATATATAAATGAACGTATTTCAGCTGTTTACTTATCATTCTTTTGATTGGGCGCACAGTGCAGTGTTTGTTTGTTTTTTGTACTTTATCAAAATCAGTGAGGTCGCATGAGGAAAAATATCAAGCCACCCTTGCTCTAAATGGTCAGTTTTGTTTTATTTTATTCCTATATCGCTCTGGGATTAGCTCGTTTCCTTATATGGGCATTTCTGAGACGTGAAGGCGTGGCTTAGTTTTGTTTGGAGAAGCCAGGCGAGGGGCTGCCAATTAGAAGATACTTTCAGGAGGTGAGGATTAAAGAGACAGGAGCCTGGTTTTGTTCAGACAGAGAATGAACTGCAGGACTGTATATACTAAAGATACAACAAATTTTAATGTTAATTGTTAACTGTTAATTATAAAATGACGCTGCAGCAGATTCCAAGATTAGAAATATGGAGGTGGAGAAGAACACAGTAGGTCTTCTTTGAAAGTATCTACTCAATTATTTGAATCCTTGTGTCTTTAAAGCAAAGCGATTAAATGTATGTGTGAAGCAAAGAAAAAAGAAAGAAAGAATTGATCTGTAGATTGATGGATTAATAGATCAATGAATCGGTTAAAGGGAGAGTGCAGCAGGGGTTGGGTGTGGCTGACGTAGCAGAAGCTCAAGTACTAAATAATGAATTTAAAAATAAAAATAAATCTTGAATTCAAGACACTATTAATGATAAGTTTAGTTCAGAACTAAAGAAACTGGATCAAATGATGGTAGTTTGTGTTAAGAATAAATATAAATAATAAAGTCTTTAAAAGGTTACAGTAAAAATAAATTCTGTGTGCTGGTTTTAAATTAACACAATGCGTATGAAGCAGCGTGAGTGGCTGGTCAACAGATGGTAGTGTTGACAGGCTGCTGGGTTCATTGGCCAGCTCTGTGTACAGTTAGCAGGGGGTCACCAACAAGCCCTGGGATGTTAGTCTCTGCCAGTCCCATTTTATCACATGTACACTTCGGCTGTGAAATCCCTGCTTATCACAGCTCCATTCAGCTGCCACCAAAAAAGCACCTGAACAGTATGATTTATGAACTGGGGTTTGCACTGTCTGACAAGGCAAACAATCCCACTTTGTGCCGCTGCTGCAGATATGAAACTTTGTTCTCAGATATGTGATTTTGCTTTAGATGAATGAGCGACGGTGTGAAGTGAAGGTCGAGCTGAATGCCAGCCTTCAGTCAAGGAGAACATTTTTATTTTCAGCTCAAAGGAGCATGGCATGTAGATTATCAGCTAACACTTCAAAAAATGATTGCATGAAGAGATCCAAGGCTGCACGGCGACACATGTACAAGCTCACAAGAGTCTCAGGCTTACTGGAAAGTAGAGAAGCAGAGCCCCGCACAGGATGGCCTCCAGCAGGACAAGACCTGATGCTCTGATACTCTGTGGAAACACAAACACACAACAATTATTAAACTTCTGATTTATCGACCATTTAATATATAAGAAATCTGAGCACAAAATAGGAATAATATGTTTAGCCAACTGGTATCAAAGACATTCACAAGCTCAAGTTGTTCATCTTTTACTAGTACAGGGTGGTGGGACTAGTGGTGTTGTTGTAGCCCCAGGGAGATCAGTCAACACATCAAGCTATGATTATTTAACTTGAAATCTGTATAAAGCAGAGATGCAGAGAACCACAACAGCAGCCAAGTCCTGATTCTTTCAGTACCTGTGCCAAATACTCTCAGTCTGGTGACGAGAAAATATAGCAATAGCAAAATCAACTTGTAGCAGTGGACAGAGCAATATTAAACCAACCATTAAAGGATAAGGCAGCTCAGGAGAGACTGTGCTGGTGGAAAATTGTCGTTGGCCGATCCTCCAGGAAGGACCAAAGGCTTAACTAACTATTACTGAGGTTTTATTGGGGCCTTTTCACTGAAGAAAAATCCACCAAACAACCACATTTCAAAGCCATGCAATGGCCATAACACCAAAACAGTGATGTCAAAGAGACTCAAATGCTTCATAAAGAGCAATTGTAGTGTTGGGTGGTTCGTCACTATGACCAACTTCAATTACATTACAAACAGATTGCAGAAGAAAGTTTTTCAATTTTTAATATAAAAACATAAATGGACAGCTTTAATTGTGATGTGTGTGTACCGTAAACAGAAATAAACCAAATAACATGTACAGAACTGCCCACTTTTTAAAAGATATAACAGAAACAGGGTATCATTTAGGCGATTCTGTAAGCCAAAAAGTTTTTATTCATATTAAAAATGTATCACACAGCATGTCAAAATACTCAAGGCTGATTTAAAGAGGATGGAGGTTTGTTCCTTGTTACTTGAAAGAGGAGAAGAGCAAAGCAAAAGCTCCTCCCTTAAGCACTTTTTATAGAAGCATCCACCATTTGCAGGCGCTTTGTGTGCACCTCTTGTGTAAGATATTTAGCAACATATCGTCCTCTAATTGACAAGGCGCTTGAGGGGGGCTTTCAGAGAGCAGAGGACAGCTGTGCCACCCATTTAAAGATACATGCAAAAGAAAGCAAAAGGGCTCTCTTGGTGCACCAGATAAACTTATTTAATTAAATTGCATGAATGTAATTGAAAAGTCTGCAAAGGACTTTGAAACAAAATCTTAAACTTAGTTTAATGACATTAATTGGAATTATATAAGTAGCCTTTAAATTATGACAAAGCCCTGGAGTACCTGAAACATCCATCTGCTTTAATAATGGGGATGATCCTTTGATGAACTCTAGCCGTTGTAATGGCAGAGTCCTCGGGTGTGGAAGACAGAGCAGCTAGAAGTTCCTTTGTCAGGAATGTGGAGCATCTTCAGGCTAAACCTCAGATGTTTGATGCTCAATTCAATGCTAGTAATTAAGACACTTAACTGACAGAAACAACGGGAGCAATGGGAGGCTGAAAAGTTCAGAGATTTAATTAGGTAGATGTTAAACTAAAGAAAAAATGTTTGAAATATTAACCATACAAAATCAAGTTTTGTGTCTTGACATGAATATATATTTATTTTTTTGTTCCAAAACACGAGACATTGTACGGTGTATTCAGGTAACACTGAACAGTGGGAGCAGTCGCAGTTTTCCCCATATGGTATCTCACTTTTTCTTATCCTGGAAAAGTACGCAATACACACCCCGTCTCCTTCTGCTTTTTGTGGGAGTTTTTTCTTCCCACTGTCACAGAAGGGTTACTTGATTGGGTTGTCTGACTGTTGAGGTTTTCTCTCTAACATTGTAGGGTCTCACACCTGAGTTGGCTCCTGTAGTGAAATGAAACTGAATCTCCTGTTTGTCTGCTACGGTTTGCAGATCCTAGCAAGTGTAGCATCCTGAGTGTGTGTTGAGGTAGTTCTGTGTTTTGAGTCGCAAAGCTTTTGAATATTAGTATTAATATATAAAACACTCTGTTTCTAATGCATGTTTCATTTTCCGGCATATTAGAGCAGCGATGCTCAGACACCATCAACAAATTGAGTTGCTAGATTGATGAGGAATCTGTGTCATCAAAGTGCTGCTTAGTAAATGACTAAAATATAGTCTTGCTGATAACTAACAAATGTAACTCAATGCCCTCCACAGCATTCTGACGCTAGTCTAATTCTGGTACTTGAAAACTCCAGGACTGATTCCTGGAGGATCGATCTCTGTTTCTCTTCCACAGCATGTCTTTTATCCTGTCGTCCTTCTCTCACCCCAACTGGTCGCGGCAGTTGGCCGACCCTCGCTGATCCTGGTTCTGCCGGAGGTTTCTTCCTGTTACAAGGGAGTTTTTCCTCCCCACTGTCGCCAAAGTGCTGGCCCATAGGGAGTCATATGATAGTTGAGTTTTCTCTGTATGCATTATTGTAGGGTCTACCTTACAACATGAAGCGCCTTGAGGCGACTGTTGTTGTGATTTGGCGCTAGATAAATAAAATTGAATTGAATTGAGTTGAAAAGCCAAATCCCACTTTTAAAAAAGTAGTTACGTAGATCCAAGAAACAAAAGAATCACCAAAGAGATGCTGCGAATTAGACTGAATTTGTAATTCGTGTAAGTAGTATGTACTTCTTCATGTAAGGAAAGTATAGACTTAGAGGGGGTTAGAGTCAGAGGTTATGGTTACATCACAATAACATGAAAAAATGAATGAGCTCTTTTGATCAACCACAAAATTTGTATAGGTATCCTCACCCAGGCAAAAAAAAAAGGACAACCGTTGTATTTGAACCCAAACCACAATCGTTTTCTAAACTTAACAGAATAGTTTTTTAAGCCTTTAAGTCCATTTAAAATCTCAAACCTGACTAAGTCTCTAAATTCCTCCACTACCAGCACATCCAGCCTGTTTTCTTTTTTTTTTTTTCACTTTTTAGATAGAAATTGAGATCTAGAAAGGTGATACAGTAGATGCAATGAGATGGAACTAGGAGGAGGATGATCCACTGCGGCGACCCCTAAAGGGAGCAGCTGAAAGTAGGTATGGGGCTTGTCAAATGAAAAAGCTCATTCAGGCAAAGAAAAACCAGACAAACACAAAAACAAAAATAAACGTGACTAATTCGCAAACTCATGCCATGCTCGAGTAAGAAACGAGTAAAATACAGTATTCTCCACGTTTGCTGATCATTCACTCTCTGTGACTGATTATAGGACCCCACCGTACCACAGGCAGCACTCTTGCATGAGCTAAATCTCAATCTTTACTTTGCATCACATCTTACATTCATACTCTTCTTTTTAAAGGTGCATGGTCTCAAGGTCATGTAAATAATGTAAAACTTAGTGAAGTTACTAAATTAAGCAGGAGATTTCAACCAGGTGTCATCATTCAAATATACATATAAACCACGCATCATAAGTAAAAGATTAAACAGATTGAATGGTGAGTGGTCTGATGTATGAATCAAAGTAAATGTGCTTTTGTGTTTGCAAACTTTGGTCGTGATCCAAGGTGGTGATTTTGACTTGCTCTGAAGTGTTCGATTCATTTGAAATCATTTCAAAGCTTTATTGTGACCACCCACATTTGGAACTACTGTTTATTAGTTCGAGCGGGCTTTGATGACCATATGGCCTACAAAACATCAAACATGTTGATGTGATGTTGCAATTGTGAATTAAATTAGTGTAGATCTCTCTTATCCACTGTTGAGTCACAAAACTTTAGCTCTTCATGGCATTAATGACTACATTCTTGGTTTAAAACACATAAATATGATTATATTAAAGAAGAAGATGCCCTTTAATACCAATTCAAGATGACGTATCTGGAAAATCATTGTTTTATTATAACACCTACCTTATTCCTACGAAAGTGGTATATAAGGACCATGCTAATGAAGACGATCAGCATGCAGAGGCACTGGAAAGAGACCACAGCCATGCGAAGAGCGCCATCCTCTTGTACCACACAGGGGGTGTCATCTTTACAGTAGGCACAACCCTGCTGGCAAGGCAGGCAGTCACTGGAAGATCCCTCCTCTGTGTTGGGACTGCTATCTGCAGGTTTTCCCTTCCTCCCCATTCCTGTCAAAGAAAACATTGAAAAGAAGAAGTCCCAAAATCTTAAATACTCAAAGAAACAAACACTAAATAAAAACTCTCACAGGTTGATTTCATATTTTTTGTGTGTTCCAGGACAATTATAGCTACATTTTTAATAATAATAAAAAATAAATAAACGGCCCGAAATACTGACACAATAACCCCGCCAACAATTTTCTGCAACTGAAGTTCATTTAGGCTAAAGTAGCACATAAATTAGTGCATTTAATAAAAATTAAAAATACTAAAAAATATCTGAATTCAAGAGCATAATGTGCTGAATAAATACATTTCTGAAATATTAAATGCAATTCCAACAGCTAAAAGTTATGGATAAATATTTAATGGATAAAATGACAAATAATTTTAGCTTATTCAGTTAGCTAACAATAGAAATGAATTATGAAATATAATGAAGTAAACGTTGTACTCTTAGTTTATAAAGCAAAAGAAGAAAACAAAAGAAAGATCAACAGTTGAAAAATGCTAGAATTAATGGTGGGACTGATAAGTTGTTAACTTAAAATAAATGAGCTAGATGATAAACTGTCGTGTGAAAAAGAAAGTACACACTCAAGTTTTACGTTTTTACGTATCAGGACATAAAAAGAGATCATCTGGTTCTTAAGAGGTTCAAAAACTGGTTAAATATAACCTCAGATAAACAACAGGGCAACATATTACACAATGTTACAGAATATTTAACAAAAAAATGAATGTGTGAAAAAACTATGTACACCCTTCCTCCATCCATAGGAATCAAGAGGGTAAATAGCATTTCTGCTAATCAGATGCAGATCATCGTAAACAAGTCTGAGCAGCTCTATAAAAGTAAAGAAGGCCATCATTGTACACTAAGAAAGATTATTCACAAGTGAAAAACATTCAAGACAGTTGCCATCTCTTACCAGGAGTGGACATTCAAGAAAATTCACCCCTAGATCAGACTGTGCAATGCTCAGAGAAACTCCAAAAACCCAAGAACTACAAAGCTTTGTCCAAATTTGTTCATGCAACATGACAATGATGAGCAAATCTACAACAGAACAGCTGGAAAAGAAATCAAGGTAATGCCATGGCCTTAAGAGAGCTGTGCATAAACAAATGCCTTTAATAGAAATTATTTAATAGAAAACACATAACAAATAGAATACCCATGCGCTATAAAATAAATCAGAGTTTAAAAAAGTACATTTATTAATATGGTAACACAATCTGACAGAGTTAGTTAGCTAGAAACAGAACTAGAAAATCAGTTTGCCAGTTGGTTGAAATTTTTTGCTAAAGTTGAATGAATGAATTTGAAACAATAATCAATAGTGTAGTTAAAATATTGGTTGAATGGTTTGATCACTTTGTTATAGGTAAATATAAAGATAAAAGACTGTAACATCTACTTTCACTGAATTAGGTTTTACACAACTACCCTTGACCTGTAAATCTGTTTGATTTGTATATGTGTTTTTTTTTTGTTTTTTTACTAAATAATTTGACATTCGACATCATATTTTGAAGAAGATAGGAACAGATGGTACAGCAACTGTCATTTAAATTTTCCTTGTTATTGAATTTTCCTCCAGATCTGTCCAGATGAAGTGCGTCAGTGGCAGAGTGAATCCCGACTGTATATATACTCTTCTTCGTCTCTGACCTTACAAGAAGCCATCGACACTGTGTCAACAAAAGGGAGATGGATCTCTGTGTGTGAACATGGAAAGTCAACACTGCTCAACCCTGTTCAGTCACAGGCATATCATACAAGGCTGATGACTTCAGCTCCCTAATAAAAACACACACAAAGACTTTTTTTAAAAAACTTTTTTGGTTTATCCTACCAGGACCAGAGAAGCTGTGAAATGTTTTTGAATGAAGCGTAGAATAAACTAACTATAACCACTTCAAAAGTAGCTGTTTTTTTATTTGCTCAAATACATTGGTCACATTGGGAAGCAGCAAAAACGTACGCAAACTTAAGAAAAAAACTCTCTCTCAGGGTAAAGTAAGGTAAAAAACAAAAAAAAACTAAACAAACCCAGGGGGACAACAAGGAGGAAGTGGACTTGTTATTGGCTTGTATAGAAATCCCCTGAGAGATGCCCATGTGGTTGGATAGATAACACATTTTGGACTTATAGAGCTTTTATAGAGGCTTTATTGGAAGCAGGCATTGTCTCAGAGATTTGCAGGGATTTTGCCTTTAAAAAGAAACTGGCCTATTTTTCAAAGCTATGACTCGGCACATCATTGATCCCTTCAAAAGGAGTACTTATCTCGGTAGCACTGAGTCATTTCCTTTAGCTCATTCTCAGTGGTTTGTTGCTGCTACGTTTGAGTGACAGTCAAAGGAAACGCAGCTACAGTAACCTCTCTCCCATATTTATATGCAAGATACACAATGTAAGATCACTGTGAGACAAAGGGAAGAGAGTTGCACAGGCTTCCTCTGCAGGAGTGTCAGTGATGTCCCCTTGTGGATTAACAGGCTTGTTATTGGCCCCATGGTGGGCCAAACTGCAGCACAACACCTCGCTAACAGGCTTGCTTTTCCTCTCTATTGCTGGGTTAACAAAGATGCACACACACTGAGCTTTCATGCAGATTTGAACACTTGCACATGCAAGTTTGTGTGCCTTCGCAGCACACAAACTTGCACAAACAACACAAATTGGCTAAATCAGACAGAACATATATTTAGCTCTCTGTGCACGAAGTGTGACGTTTTAGAGTAAAAAATGGATGCAATAAGATGGTGGAAAAATCTGAGTGAAGGAAGGTAAGGGGGAGGGAAATGGATGAGAATGGGGGTAAAATTGAAACAGACGCAGGAGAACACGCTGTATGAGGTTTGAGTGGGATGAGGCAGGAGGGAAAGTGGATTGAAATGAAAGTATGGCACAGAAAGTGATGGAGGGCAGGTGAAAACCACTGGGGTTCTGTGTCTGCAAAAGCCTTTTTTAATTAACTCACAGCAGACAGAATAAACTGGAGAAAGTCGCTACCATTAAAAAGATATTTCCCTTCTCGAACCAGATTAGCCTCCCCAGGTACTGGGGCTACTTCAATTTTCAGACAGGGCGGATACGGTTATCGCAAATAGCTGACGGTCCTCGTCATAAAGTGCAGCTTTTAGCAGAGTCAGAATTAATAAAATGAACTTATTGTTAATTCATCTGCTCTATTTTAGTGAGAGAAAAAAAAGGATGATTATGTGGAAACATTTAAAAAATTTCCAAACATTTGCTGCCAAACTGCTTGCAAAATCTGATGCTAAATAATAATTTTTTACCTTTGTGTCTCCTGTGCTTTTTACTTCCTGTTCCGCTAATTACCCGCTTGAATTACCCCACCTTAGCTGTTTCCACCTGTGCTCTGTTCTCACCTGCCTCTCATTGTGCAATCAGTCCTGTGTGTCTACATATAATCCTCCCTTCACCTTCATCAAGACGTCAGTTTTCCCCCCATGTTTTACTGGTTCTTAGTGTCTGGATACGCCCTGTTTAGTCCAGTGACTGCAGTTGACATTGTTTTTTTCAGATTTTTGCCAATTAAGGCACTTCTTTTTCATTGTTATTCCACCAAACTCTACATTCTGCACTCAGCTCTTCTCTTCACCTCAGTCCAGGACAAAGGTTTTAACTGTGGACGTTGCAAATCAAAAAGTATGATAAACACAACTTACCAATCCTTCAGTTTACTCACATTTGTCAGATCTTTCAGCCACGTTTCATGGACTGCTGTGGCATTTAGTCAGTAAGAAAATTTCCAGACAATTTCCAGAAAATATTAAATGCCATCAAACATTTTGATATGCACAGAAGTAACTAATATATTTAACAAAGGTGAATTAAAGCCAGGGTATAATTGGGCACATACTGGCTATAATGTACGCACTTCCACCTGTGATTTCCCTGCTTTAAGTCATAGGGTTGTTCATTGTTAGCATGTTTAGCAACACTTAAACGCAGCCACATGAATAAAGTCTGCATACAAGGAACAATCATCTTACAGTGACTGATTTGCCATTACTTACTTGTAAAACCATTGACAGCTACTCTGTTGGGATGATAGAAACCTTTCCTGCAGTGGCACTTGTACTTGTCCAAGACAAATCCGTGACCACGGATCGGCAAACACTGAGAAGAGAAGACCAGAGATAAAAATGAGTGCAGTTTAAGCTAGAATAAGTTTTACAATCAACAGCGTTTAATCGTGACATCTTGTAATGCAGACACAGATGTGAAAACTATTAAAATATGTCAATACCAAAGCAAAAAGTAAAGCCCGCAAACCACATTCAGCAAACAGACTGAGATCAAGTGCCTTGCGGGAGGGACACGGGTCTAATTATTTAAGTTGTGAGATTCCTCTTTCTGTCTAACTGTGCCTCCTCGTCTCTCCATATTAAATTAGTAAAGCCTCTTCCATTTGATTGAACGTGTGATAGGAAGTAGACTGAGAAGAGCAGAGAAAAACACGAGGGGCGTCAGGGGGCACCCTTGGCAGACTTTGTGTGCTGTTTGCCAAATTACAAGACATAATTAATAGCTAAATTAAGAACAGACTTATTTGCCTGATTAGAGAATCGCCATTAATTCTATTTCTTGTGGGAATGAGATTTCATCATCTCCCCTGTACAAACACATTTTCCCTTCTCATTCTTGCTCTCCTTCAAAAACTCCTTTACTGTTTTTTTTTTTTTTTCTCCACACAACGTGAACATGTTTTTCTAAACCAAGACGATAATGACTTATGAATCCAAAGAAACGACAAGAGGCCCAGAATAGCAACGGTACTTTAGCTGACACTTGACACGCTATGAAGTGTTTGTGACCTGACTGAGAGATCTAGAGGAAAGGCCGGTGGCAACGTCAAAATGAAGCACCAGTCACTGTGATGCTCTTCACAGCGGACTGGACTCGGCATGTCTTGAGAGGCTGCTATTTCTGACTGTCTCTCAAGGTCCTTGGTGAGGGCTGAATGCATTTTTCAGTCCGAGAGTGTGCGCTCCTCAGTCAAAGCCTTGAGAGGCCAGCCAGGACTCAAAAGCCCAAGGTAATTACCAGGTTACTATTCAGTGGACAACTTCCTCAAGTAAATTCCACTAAAGAGGCCAAAGTATATGAAGTGACTCTTCACTAATCTGTCGAAGACGACTTGTCGTTTTAGTGGTGAGACCCTAGAAAGACCCTCAATCTGACACCTGTGAATCTGATTTTCCTCACCACTGTACTCAAACACTATATCATACCCACACGGCTCGTAACGAAGTAGATGCTTATTTCAAGACATACCCTCTATGTCACGTATCTGTCAAGTATTGGCGGAGAGACGACCCAAATGCAGGTAAAAATCATTAGAGAGCATGTCTTTATCGGCTAGAAAAACACACGGTCCGAAAGAGAAAACAAAACAGAATCACTGGGTGCTGTCTAGTATTTATAAAATGTCCTCCCACTTCCTTTACCCAAATCAATTTACCTGGAAAATGTCAAGAAATGTATAAAGTTATATGCACATAGCATTATATTTTAGTATATTATAGTATATTTATATTTTAGAATCCTTAACAACATGGCGACAAATCTCATCTGTGTTGCAGCATCAACAGAAAATGCACACCCTGCGTGATCTCACTTTGTTGTTTGAGCCAGGCCATATAAACAAGAACCATCAGTGAAAAACCTCAATTTATCCCAACAGCTGGAATTTTAAAGGAAAAGGAAGACGTGCTTGGATGAGGAAATCAATTAAAGGCAATCCCAAAGACTAAAAATACAATGACAACCTGAATCTTCAAAGATGACAACAATCTGTTTTGATAAGAAGCAGAGTTATTCACAGGAGCCTAATGTTCATAGTTCAGCTGTGGGCTTAACATAGCGACTTGTTGAAGGTTTATTATGGCTGCCAAACAGTTAGGAACCTTTCTGGGTACATTTGACTGTTTGAAACAAAAATGAAACATAAGCAAAAGCAGACAATCAGAAAGGAGGGAAAAGAACAAAAGCAGGAAATAAAAGAGCTGAGGAACCAAACCTTCAAAGTAAAACAGGAAGTAACCAAAAGATAACTAATTAACCACAAGGCATCACGACAGATAAAGGGGAACGCAGAAAGCAGAAAATAACACTAGAGACAACCGAACACTAACAGAACCGCTGACATTTTGTTATATATGTTATGCTATTAGTGTCACATGCTTTGAATATATTCCCCCATCATGCTTTTTTAAGCGCTCTTCCACCAGTCATGTTCATGGGGAATAAAAAAGCCCAGAGTTTTTCTTTAAAAGAAGTTTTACAGTAGCTTCTGTTAATTTTTGTTTATGCACAGACTGTGTATTGAAGGGTGTAGCCACAGTGATATGATTCACTGGTTTGTGAAGCCCCATCTGGAAGCCTTAAACAAAGTATTAAACACTCTGTTTTGAAAACAGACATATGAAGCTAGAGCTGACTGTCAAACTACAGTTTGACACTGCATGCTCATACCGTAGCAACTTCTCATTCAGAAAGTAGCCATGCCCGAAAGCATTCCCTGCTGCTGTCATCTGGTTTTCTCTGAAGAGCAACGTTAGTTACCCAATAAACATCATGTTACATTTAGTAAGATTTGAAACTAGTGACCACAAAGAAAATAGACCAAATGTTCATTAGCAAAGTGTTTAGTGTGGCTATAGAAAACGTGACCATCAGTCTTTATGTAGCCAGAGGAGTTGCCCCCAGCTGGTCAGCTACAATAGAGGTGCGACTCCTTAGCCATCCTTTATATACAGTCTGTGGGTTTGTTGTTATACTGTTGACTAAAGGATATTTTAAACCTCACTAGAAATAAATTATTTTATAGTGAAAGGCAGGTATATTTTGTAAAATTTAGTTACAGTGAAGATCACACAGAATTATCACCCAACCTGCACAGCATTTTAGCATCTTTAGCTCAGTGTGGTTGTTTAATGAGAAGTTCTAGAGGTCCATCTGTGCAGCTCCAAAGAGTGTATGAACAGAGTTAGTGACTTGTTGTGTTTCACGTAAAGAGTGCTGCAGGAGCTTATGAATCAGTTTTGGAGTTAAGTACATCAGGTCTGACTCAGAGAAGTGACTCCAAATAAAGGCTTATGCTGCTAAAAGCATAGGTGAGCAATAACACACTTGAATGGTGATGATGTATGAGTAATTATCTTAATATGCTACTCCATTATCTTGCAAACTTGTTAACTTGTAATAACATATGCAAACAAGAGCACAGATACTCTAGAGAACAATGAGGGAGAAGAATATAGTTCATTATTATAAAAGTCTTACAGATGCAGAATTTGATTACTTTCTTTTGTAAAACTGCATTTTACTGATACCTTGTTTTGTACTTAATAAAATGGAGGCTTATGCAGCTTATGGACCTGATTTTTCTTTGCTTATTATTGGCTTGAAATGACAGCCAGAGGTAACTGCAAACTGCCAAGTCACTCAAAACCAGAGACTCAGATTGGACATTGATGAATAAAATGAATGAGCGCATAAATAAGGTGCTTAGGAAGCTGTTTGGATTTCACTGGATAGTTTTAGCTCCACACTGTCTAGAGACCAAAAAAATCACAGAATTGAATCTGTAAAGCAGATGATTCGCCATATTGGCGAGTTGTCCATCTTTCATCTGAATCCACCTGCTCTTGCTTTAAATGAGGACTGTGGAACAACAAAAAGTCTGGTAACTGATTTCCCCACTGATTCTCCAAAAGTCACTACCTCAGGTCAGGTTCATCGTGCTACAGCTACTGCCTGCCACTGTTAATATTCCCACCTGATGGAGACACTAGGAGAAACTGTCAGAGACAGGTGTGTGTGTGTGTGTGTGTGTGTGTGTGTGTGTGTGTGTGTGTGTGTGTGTGTGTGTGTGTGTGTGTGTGTGTGTGTGCCAGCATGCATATTTTTAGTGTGTGTGACAGGGGGAGCCAGGAATAGCCCTGGCAGTACATCCCATTCCTGCCTGCTGTGGTGACTGATGCAGGGGCTCAGATGTGGAGTTTGTTGAAGGGAGAAGCAGTCCACCTCTGAGCTACCTGCCATCAATCACATGTGATCTCAGGCAGAAGACTGGTACATTTCAAAGGACTGTAAAATGCAAAGCCACAAGAAATCTTTCATCTTAAAAAAACAAGATAATGTTCTTAGAAAATTAGTCATAAAACAGTAATTGTATCTTTTACATTGTTTTATGAACCATATTGACGATAGGTACAACTGTTCCTCTGCTCGTTAATCCAAATATCTAATCAGCCGATAGCACGGCAGCAAGTCAGTGCAATTAGGCATGTAGACATAGTTAGGATGTCTTACTGAATGTCAAACTGAGCATCAGGATGCAGCAGAAAGGTAATTTAAATGACTTTTAAACAGCATTTCAGAAACTGCTTATTTGCCGGGATTTTCCAACACAACCAACTTCAGGGTTTAAAGAGAAAATATCCAGTGAGCAGCAGGTCTCTGAGCTAAAATGTGTTATCAGTCAAGGTCAGAGTAGAATAGCTAGACTTCATCAAGCTGAAATAACCACTCGTTGCAAACCAAGGTTTGCAGAAGAGCATCTCTGAATACACAACCCATTTAAAGCTGAAGCAGATGGACCACAAGCAGCAGAAGACCACACTGGGTGTCACTCTCTGCACAACCTAAGCCCAAAACTGGACTCTCTGATGAGCTGATGACCATGCCACACATGTCACACTGTACTCAAATGGCCTTCACGGTCACCAGATCTGAATCCAGTAGAGGATTTTTGGGATGTGGTGGAACAGGAGATTCGCATTATCACGTGCAGCCAAAAAATCTGCAGCTACTGTGTGAAGCTTTGATCTCAATATTGACCTAAATCTCTGAGGAATGTTTCCAGCACCTTGTTGAATCTATCCAATGAAGAATCAAGACTGGAGGGGTTCAATCTGCTACCAACAAAGCAGCTGTGCAGCAAGATGCAGTAAACACTTTAGGTTTGTAAATAATGATGAATATTGTAAAATATTAACATGGGGCTATAATTCTTTCCCTTATATACACTGTTATAATGGTGGACGCTCACATAGAGTAAAGTCATCCTTATGAGTAAAACTGAAAATGAGTGAAAATGAACACATCTTTCAAAATGTTTTATGGAGATGTGCACAATTCTAAGTTACCAAGAATATGACTTTTAGCAAGAAACAATTACCTGAGCCTATCACTGACAGAATATTGTCTAAGATCAACGCAGTATATTTGAAATTTAAGTCTTGGAACAATTAGTCAAATTGAAGATCATCTAGTTAAAATACCAAGCATTATGTACATGCATCTCATCAAATGTGTTTGAAATGTTTTCGAGTTTCAAGGGTTTTTTGTGATGTAGAACGTTTTATGATGTAACTGACTAAACAACTGATTGCTGGAGGAAAGTATTTGCAGATAAATCAATAAAAGGAGGCTTTCAAATATAAATATATCACTGCCATTGTCTATTCTGCATTCTGTTATGTAGGCTAAATCTTCTCTGCTTATAAAACAACACAGTGTTATGGTATTTCAAAGGAAGCACACACAGGCAGTGACCTACTTCTATATGCATGACATCTTCTATTAATTATGGTCCAGGCAGGGAAGCTGCAGGAACCCTATTGTAATTGTTCTGATTTTTCTTCTGTTGCTTCTTCTCATTTTAATTTATATTTCCCTGCTAAACGTGCAGCTTCAGACCGGGAAGCACGAAATATAAAGACAGTCTTGCAAATTCCAGCCATGTAAATAATCAAATTTCTATTTCTGAAATGATCCCAGAATAAGATGTGAGTAAATAGATTTATTCTTTACGACAGTCGCGTGTATAAGAGACGTGCAGCGCTTGTATTGTAGTGAGTGCCTCAGACACTCCAGGTTTATCCATCAGCGTTGCTCATTGTTGTTTACCTCCCAGCTGTGGCAGCTGTCAGTCACGCACACTCTGACACGCTAATTGTCATGGTGACTCGGTGCCTTTGTGTTAGAGTGCATTGTGCTCTCAGACCCACATGGCCTGCCTACAACAGGTACGTACACACAACTGGCGGCATGCTTCACATCCACACTTAGACTCCCTATCTCTGCGCTGCCTCTAACAGACCACATTTTAATCATTAATGTCTGATTTTTTTGTGATAATTTTAATTCAAATTTGACCTGAAAAAGCACCAAACAGAAATCCATTTAAGCTCAGCTCAAGCTTTATTTAACTTGAATAATATACCTTGGAATATTACTCTTGACTTGGACACAGAGAATTTGTGGTTTGTTTCTTATTAAGGACTATTTTCAATAGTTTGGATAAACAGCATCGCTTTTGATTTCTTATGTGGCTTTATGTGGGATGATGTTTTAGACAAAAGAACGCCTCCAGCAGTTTCTGTCCTTTCCTGTTTCAGCACGACAATAATGCTCTCATGCAATAAATAAATAAATAAATAAGATTTTGTGTCAGAACCTCTGTCCTGATACGTCCTTATCAACCGACACCCAGCCTCTCTAATGCTTTTGTGACTCATGGGATCAAATTCCTGCAGCCAGGATCCAAAACTGTGGAGGAGAGCCCAAAACCGGAGGAACCAGAAAAGCAGAGGTTTACGCACTGGTGGATGTTTCCGTGGTAACTTAGTGTATTAAAATCAATAGAATCTAAGCGTCTGCTCTGTGGTAGGGGTCTTTTGTCAAAGATAGTTACAGTTTATTTCTAAAATTAATCTTTTTGCCGCCATGTTTCAGATTCATAGCAGTGCACAGCTGCACCTGAATCCATGTTGATCTTTTTTTAATGACCCTGAAAGGCCTCACATTGTATCTCACCTTTGACCTGTGCATTAACAGTGAATAGAGAGCATTATTGAACTTGAGATTAATTCATTTGGGCAAAGCAGGGTCAGATAACAACACCACTTCAATTGTATTCATTTCAGATCAGGCCACTTCAGGTTTTAAAATGGTTTTTACAAGTAAGTTATTATCATTATTGTGGCTATTACTGTCAGTGGATTTGTAGCATTAGAACCATCATTTTCCATACCCATGGGCAATAATAAATTATTACTCATGTGACCCCATAAGTAGTCTCTTTGGTAGTTGTAAAAAAAACAATGCGTGGCCTCTGTTTGGCATAAACAAATCCTTATGGTCCAAAACTTTTTTAAATTATTGGCACAAAAAAAAAATCATACAGTATTGTTTGTTGATACTAGATTTTTCTTTGGTAATGCAATTTTTCTGACTTATTTACATTTCATGGGGTTTCTGCAGTACCAAAATCAATCAACATAATTTTATTTCAGGGTTTTGAGTTGCTTTAGGATGTTTGGACGTGTGTTGATGATTAGTTGTTTAGTCTGTTTGGTTTCTCTCTTTTTGTTGCTCAAAGTAATCTTGCATTTTGACCACCAGTCAGTGTTCACAGAGTCTGAATAATTGTAAGATCATAGAGTGGTGGTGCTGAGACCAGGAGGAGACCCTGGGTGGGTCATGTAAAGAATCTGCAGATCCATCTCTTGCATTTAAGGTTATACTAAAAGAAGCTTTAAGCTTTTACTCTTCTACTGTTAGTTTTTTGTTTTATCTTTGGGTTACTTTGAGTTTGTTATCATGTCTGTGTTTAGTTCTCTGAGTATCCCCCCTTGAATACTCATTGATGCTACAGCATCTCCCTGTTCCAGTTATGGTAAATGACAAATGGACTGGTTCTTATATAGCGCTTTTCTACTCATCTGAGCACTCAAAGCGCTTTACACAATTTGTGCATTCACCCATTCACACCCATTCGCACAAGCACATTTTTCTAAGTGCTTTATAGCTAACATTCACACACATTCATACTCCGATGGATGCATCGGAGAGCAATTTGGGGTTAGTATCTTGCCCAAGGATAATTGGCATGCAGACTAGGGGAAGCCAGGAATCGAACCACCAACCTTCCGATGATCGGAAGGCTGGTGAGCTACAGCCACCACTTATGGTTGTTATTCATTTCCTGCTTTATTCTGTTAAGTAGTTCACTCTTTTATCTTGTTTTTGGCTTTACTTCCTGTTAGTTGATTGTCTTTATTATATTCAGCTGTGCCTTGTTCACCACTTCCCTAATCAGCCCTCTGTGTATATACAGTCCAGTCTTCTGTGTGGTGTTTGTTACGTTCTCTGCTTTGTCTTCATGTTTTCATTGTTCCTTGTATTCTTTGAACTGTGGTTAGCTGACACTTTTCATTATCGCTTAATAATGACGTTTGGTTGATTTTTATTCTGTAAAGTTGCATTTTTAACACTATCACACAGTGTGGACTTCATTGATGGTGACAAACGTTAGAGCACTTACATCGTCTGCACATCCAAATCTTAACAAATCCATTGTAAACTTCTTTTTTTTACTATTTAGTAGGTACCAAATAAGAAGAGGATAGGTCTGAGAAGAGATAGGGTTAGCTGTAATTATGAAGTAACTAGAGTAATTATAACAGTATAATATTGTGTACACTTTCAACATCTATTTTGTCCAGGCAAAGTATTCCTCCCTCACCTCTGTACGACATAAAGCATGAAAGTAAAAAAACAAAAAACAAATCTAAAATCAAGTTTATCTTCTCTAATTGATGCAGAGGCCAGGAGTCTTCTACCTGAATGGGAAACCAGAACTACCTTAATTTTGTTAGCTAATTAGAGCCTGCCAAGGACTCTTCCTCATTTTGAAATAGCCCACGCTCTTCCAGTCCAGCATAGCGCCTAATCAAGCACTAATTAGCCTCTGTAGATATTTGTAATGATCCTGCAGTTCAGCATAAACCCAGAGGAAAATTTTTTTATCCAATCATTGCACACTGAACTATAGAATACACAGAAAGCAGGTTAGGCGGAGAAGGACGAGGAGGAGGGCAATTTATCCTGTTTGCATGTGTGTGCAGAGCAGGCAGTAAATTATCAGCTCGAGATGTGTATGCAGGCACGAGGGAAATTAGACGATGCATGTTTGTTTTTATTTTGAAGGAAGTTGTACGTGGTGTGCTGAACACTCAGGCATCCTGTTGCATTTCTCACCCTTCAGTGAGAGCTCTGAAAAAAAATGCATGCAAGTGACTTCCCATCCAGTCTCTTGTGTGGGTTGCTTCCCACGTGCTCTTTAAACTTTCTGTTTGCATGGGGCAGCTAGTTAGAAGAAAGTTGGCTTGAAGGGGTCTAAGGAGGTTGGACTTCTTTGAGTTTCGTGAAGACATTTCTCATCTGAGAAGCTTCTTCAGTTCTAAAGGTTTGAAAAAAAGTCATGGGTTATTTTTGGCTTATGTGATGAAGCACATAATCAATAGTGGGTCAACAACCCTTTTAAGGGACAGCCCTAAGTAGGGTTTAATACCTGGGACTCGCCACCATTTGGCTTTAGAGCTGAAACTCTTGGATGAGAGGAGAAACCTTGTCATGAAACTTAAAGAAGTCCAGTCGCTTTCTTTCCAAGCTCCTTAGATTACCATGACCTGTATGATTGAGAACCTGCACAAACATTTTGGCATCAAGAGAGGAGAAAGCTATATGAGATGGCTTGTTTTCAAGCAGCAGATGAAGTGAAGAGCAGCAACGTGGCCCATTTTAAGATAAATAAGGATTATTTTGATCGCTAAAGATCATGCAAAGTTACTTATAGAGCTAGAAATGAGCATAAACAGTCCACTTTAATGATGAGAAGATAAATTAAATTAGAGTAGCAAGAATATAGTTCACAGATTTTGTAGCTGTCTGTTTTTTGTGATAGAGAATAACACAGAGGTCAAAAGAAGAGAGTGTCTGACGTCAATTTTTATTTTTGCTTCGGGCTAGTATTGTACTTTTTTCTTCTTCTTCTTCTTCTTTTTTTTTAGCTTTTAGGGCAAAGATGGGGCAATGCATCTTGGCACTGGTTATGGCTATGAAATTTAAGGCTTGTGCAGACTCACCAGCAAACACAGAGGCAGTGACACTGCAGACTGCTGGATGACTGTGGCTCCCTGCTCAGAGGGACAGCTAGACAGGCAGCCAGGCCTTTAAACGAGGTCAACTAGCAGGGGTTTAACCGGAGCGGAGCTGCACTGACAGCAAGGCCTCGCTTTGGGTACAGTCCAAAGACCAAAGCCTAAACACCAGCAAGATAAACAGTCTGGCCTACGGGGAGCTTAACATTGCCATCAGAATGAGACGAGTAAACACATAGAGCTTCTTAGTGCACACAACAGACACTGCATGGATATTGCTTTCATAATCACATTTGCAGCTTATGTATGTGTCAAAACAAACTAGCCAGGCAAATTTATCCACACTGTACAATGCAAGTGATTCTTGCAACTTGCAGCAGACCGTCCACCACACGAACACACACATAAGCACTGAAAAAAGAACTGTAAGCATCGTCAGTGGGCACAGGGACAGAGGTCATGAATGCCTGGGATGTCTGCTGCTTTTGTTCATTGATATATTTCAGAGGCTGTTAGCTTAGCTTGTTAGCTGAGCATCTCTAGTTCATCAGGCCTTCATTTGAACTATTATAATTGAGTGAAATGTAATTTTTCTGTGTTGTGATTTTTCCGATATTCTCTTAATACAAGGCTGACAGGCAGCAACTGAAGGAATGTGAATAAAAGCAGTGAGAATCCTCAGGCACCCTTTGGCAGACCTAGATGAGGAATTACATTTCATCGATATATTAGGATCTTTCAGGAGTAAAAGACGTGGGTGAAAAGAAGCCTGCTGCCAAGTCATTGTCACTGCTACTACCTTATCTTTTCGCTCATGCACCCTCACTGTTCTTTTCCCAATTTTTTTGTTTGTAGCCACACAGCTGCACTCATTTTACATCCAGTCTCATGGGTCCCTAGACAAATGTTTTACCTTTACTTTCAACCCATCTCTTATCCTCTCTGGGCCGACTGTTTGCTTTCTGCGTCAGCTGACGCTGTGCTGCTACGGCTGGGTAGAGCGGATGCAAGACTTTGCCCGGGGGCAAATGTATTCAACCCTTCAAAGTGTTTCCACGTAAATTCAGAGTTCCAGGATTATTCACATAGCCAATTAGTGCGACAGCATTTAAAGAGGCCTGCACTGCTGGGGGCAGGGAGCCACAGTTAACACCAGAAGTATCTTGTGATCTCTCCTCACTGTGCATTATGGCCAACAGCTCTCTACCTTGATGTTGTCATCTTGAACACCACTGAAGCGAAAACACTGTGGCCCACAGAGCATCTTATTTGTGTCCAGTGGGGAGATTAATTTTGTTCATCAGCGGTTTTATTTATCCTGAGTTAACAGGATATCAGAAAAACAAACAGAATCCTCAATATTGAGGATATGGGTTATTTTTAATGTTGCATGCTTTTCCAAACTGTATACTGAAAACAGAAACTTCACCATTTAAAATTTGCAGTTTAAAAAAAAAAGAGGAAAAACTACATATGGGGAAAAACTTTACTTTCCCTCCACATATATGTGGGGAAAAAAGTAGATTTTCCCCCCATAAACGATATTATTTCTTAAAATAAACTGTATATGTATGTAAACAGACACTAGAAATTACAGTATTACTATATAAATATTGTAAAAATAGAGAATCGCTACATACACACTATAGAAATGACATTATTGCTCTCTGTGTAGATTCTCAGTCAACTAAATCATGGTCATTCAAGGAATGTGAATGTTAACGTTAGATATAATACTGTATGCTTTTTATTGTGTTGTCCTCTAAAACAAATTAAAAAAACTTGAATAAATTACAATATAGTCACTGAAATTTTTACAGTAAAGAAATTGCAGCCTTGCTTCAAGTATTTTAATGTAAAAATGTGTGTTTTTCAATATATAGTGTAATATATATTTTTTAAAAAGTGCTTCCAGAAGGAGCTTTGTAAATATCTGAGGAATTATGAATCATTTGAGTGAGTCTGTTTGTTCTGAGACCCAGTATGTTTGTGACTATATTAGTTATGTTAGATCCTTCTGTTAAAGTTTATGTAGCAAAGGAATTCTTTTTACAGAATATGGGTGCTAACCTTATGCCCACCCTCCAACAGTCTTTTGCTTGGCCTATACCCTTCAACTTTGCCAGTATGGGTGATCCTACCTGGTATAACTCTAAGGATCACTGATGCAAGCTCCTTGACCAAAACAAGGTGGTGACCTAACAGGGGTTAGGAGGAAGGGCCTTCAACATCTTGGAGGCACATGATACTGTGTAGTGAAAGAGTTCTTGGAAACCAAAGGAGAAAACATCCACGCAAATACTTCTTGAGGTGAATAGTTAGGAAGAACAGGATATTAGTCCTTAGATGGATGAACAACCTATCGCAGGATATCAGCTATTTTTGAGCAGTTATCCAATTCAGGGTCCCAGGTTAGAGCCTACCCCAACAAACCCAAACATGCATGTCTTTGGTTTGTGGTAGGGAGACGGAGTACTTGGAGAAAACCTATAGACACACAAGCACAGGGAGAATAAGGAAATCACAGAAACTGAAAAGTCCTATAACTGAACAGTTATATCAGTGGCTTGTTTCTACCCCCTGATATAACTGTTCAGTTAATTAATTAAAACTTGCTCCTCTTCACCGAGAATGCACAGGTTGAAAGGACCATGGCCCGGTGTGACACCATTCCTGACATGTGCGTCTTGAGGGAATCTCTGCCCCACAATGATGCCGAGTCTCTAACACCAGGGGAATTCCCAAGGTGCTAAAACAACTGCTTTTTTTTATCTTACAATACACGGGAGGCCTGCAGATGAAGAGGGAAGCGTTTTTGCTGAATGAGTGCAGAGGGAACACTTGGATGGGAAAGCTGTCAGAGAAACAAGCAGATAAATGTTGCTCAGCTAATGTGGATCACGTTCCCACAGGGGACTCTGGGATTTTCCTGAGTGTACGCCATGTCGAGTGAAATATGAAGATCCAGTGGAGAAAAAAAGGACATGTTTGGATGTAACTCAAAAGTAGGCCATGTAAAGCGCCTTTACTGACCACAAAAATACACCAATTCTTTGCACAGCATTAAATATCCATGTCTTTATATATTTTTGGAGTGTCAAAAAAATGGATAAATGGAATATTTGGATATATTACCAGTTATGACCAGCAATAATGTACTTAACCCGCCAAAAAACACTTAAAGTACATGTTTTTTTCTGTGCTCCCAAGCCCCTTGTCAGGCTTAAATGAGCCACAAAACTATTAAATTACACAAATTGAATATAAACTAAGATTTAATTGCATGTTTAATTGCTCTCAGTGTTGGGCTGAACAGGCATTTTAGCAGGAGAAAAGTAGCAACACTAGTTTTTCAATTACGGTGAATTTTAGGGAGAAAAAAATGGCAATTTTGCATATTCGAATGATTGCAAGCACAAAAGACAAGTCATTATGGGACAGAATGAGGTCTAAAACATTTGCATGCAAATACAACTCAAATCAATCTTATTTGTGACACACTGACTAATGAATGTCAGTGTTTTAAAATGAGCCCCATCAGTTTAACCCGTCATATGTCATTTTTAAACGTTAAATGAATAGATGAGCCAAATTAAGGGACTGTATCTCATGTTTTCAAGTAAACTCTCCCAGTAGATTTGCATGTTCTTTTGCATCCACTGCCATGCAAATAAAGGGCACGTTATCATAGCTGCCAGTACAATATGCAGCCTTTTTCTTGCCTGATCTTGGTAAGTTATAGTCCGGCTGCAAGGAAAGATTGCTGGCCAATGAGATGTAAATCAGGGAAACAATGCGTGACATGGATGGCTTGTGTTGTACTGTTGGGGCCAATCAGCTGTTTTCCTTTCAAGCTTGTTGGGACTGCAGGATGTGTTTGCATTAATTGTAATGTTAGGATAGAAATCTGTTCATGCTGAAGAGAACAAATATAGTATGCTTGTAAAACCACTGCAGGGCCAAAAACCTTCCGAGTCTAATGGCCCATTTATGCTCGCCACATCAGTCGCTTCACACGCAAACAGTGATGTCGCCACAGTTATGTACCATTTTTACCAGCACTAGCTGCACTATTCTCGTAAATGATAGGTTTCACCGCCTAAACAAAAACTC
>NW_005187438.1:3514408-3517829 GCF_000239375.1 Pundamilia nyererei | reverse complement strand
TAATTAATTAAAACTTGCTCCTCTTCACCGAGAATGCACAGGTTGAAAGGACCATGGCCCGGTGTGACACCATTCCTGACATGTGCGTCTTGAGGGAATCTCTGCCCCACAATGATGCCGAGTCTCTAACACCAGGGGAATTCCCAAGGTGCTAAAACAACTGCTTTTTTTTATCTTACAATACACGGGAGGCCTGCAGATGAAGAGGGAAGCGTTTTTGCTGAATGAGTGCAGAGGGAACACTTGGATGGGAAAGCTGTCAGAGAAACAAGCAGATAAATGTTGCTCAGCTAATGTGGATCACGTTCCCACAGGGGACTCTGGGATTTTCCTGAGTGTACGCCATGTCGAGTGAAATATGAAGATCCAGTGGAGAAAAAAAGGACATGTTTGGATGTAACTCAAAAGTAGGCCATGTAAAGCGCCTTTACTGACCACAAAAATACACCAATTCTTTGCACAGCATTAAATATCCATGTCTTTATATATTTTTGGAGTGTCAAAAAAATGGATAAATGGAATATTTGGATATATTACCAGTTATGACCAGCAATAATGTACTTAACCCGCCAAAAAACACTTAAAGTACATGTTTTTTTCTGTGCTCCCAAGCCCCTTGTCAGGCTTAAATGAGCCACAAAACTATTAAATTACACAAATTGAATATAAACTAAGATTTAATTGCATGTTTAATTGCTCTCAGTGTTGGGCTGAACAGGCATTTTAGCAGGAGAAAAGTAGCAACACTAGTTTTTCAATTACGGTGAATTTTAGGGAGAAAAAAATGGCAATTTTGCATATTCGAATGATTGCAAGCACAAAAGACAAGTCATTATGGGACAGAATGAGGTCTAAAACATTTGCATGCAAATACAACTCAAATCAATCTTATTTGTGACACACTGACTAATGAATGTCAGTGTTTTAAAATGAGCCCCATCAGTTTAACCCGTCATATGTCATTTTTAAACGTTAAATGAATAGATGAGCCAAATTAAGGGACTGTATCTCATGTTTTCAAGTAAACTCTCCCAGTAGATTTGCATGTTCTTTTGCATCCACTGCCATGCAAATAAAGGGCACGTTATCATAGCTGCCAGTACAATATGCAGCCTTTTTCTTGCCTGATCTTGGTAAGTTATAGTCCGGCTGCAAGGAAAGATTGCTGGCCAATGAGATGTAAATCAGGGAAACAATGCGTGACATGGATGGCTTGTGTTGTACTGTTGGGGCCAATCAGCTGTTTTCCTTTCAAGCTTGTTGGGACTGCAGGATGTGTTTGCATTAATTGTAATGTTAGGATAGAAATCTGTTCATGCTGAAGAGAACAAATATAGTATGCTTGTAAAACCACTGCAGGGCCAAAAACCTTCCGAGTCTAATGGCCCATTTATGCTCGCCACATCAGTCGCTTCACACGCAAACAGTGATGTCGCCACAGTTATGTACCATTTTTACCAGCACTAGCTGCACTATTCTCGTAAATGATAGGTTTCACCGCCTAAACAAAAACTCCACATCAGCGCTGGTATTACTAAAAAACAGAACCAGAAGCAAGTACAAGGTTTTGGGTTTTTTTTTAGAAAGCTTACTCTTTGAAACTCTTGCAACATCTTCCTCTGTATAATCTATTAATCATCTTTGATTGTGTACTGAGATCATTAAAATCGCAGGAAAAACCAACACGGTCTTAAACGTGTGTCATCAATACACACGAGGTTGCAAAAAAAGTGCAACTTGTGCCAGCGATGTGATCCGGCACTATTTGCAAGAATGATGAGCACAAATGGGACAATTGTTCTCCCTCCAAAGTCTTGACAACAAGGACACAGAAAATTATCATTCAAACGGACAAAACTCAAAAACTACTTTTAAACTTTCCTATTAAGATTAAGGTTAGGGTGATGACTCAGGGTGTTTTCATCCCTGCTCTGTTTAGTCCATCTGAATCAGACTCTGGTCTGTTTTCCTCCTTGGTGCAGTTCATTTGTGCACAGTAATCACACCAAACTAACCATACTTGAACTCTGTTTGGAACCAGACACAAACCTCCTCCTCAAAAAACTCCAGAGCAGTTTGTTTATGGTGAGAATGTGATTGGGCATCGATCCAAACCAACTATCAGCTGCAAGTGGGAACCACTGGTGTATTGTAGCCATGACGTTAAATATTTATTTTGGGCTATACTAGGAAAAAATGTTGTGGAAGAAACCAATTAAATCTGGTCTTTGCATGGTTAATTATTCATTGTTGGACTAAAACATGTTGGTTAGTTTTTAATTTATATTGTGGTAAGTTTGGGAGATTGAGAGAGACAACGTGGTCATAGTGGATGAGCCCCCAGGAAATAAATGGAAGCCACTGTAATGTCCTAATGTGAGGACAACATATGTGTAGGACAGGGGGAGGGACAGAAGGTGAGATAAGACGGAGCAGCAGTTGTTTAACACTGATGCCGTTATTAATTCAGCAGTGCTGGGTGCACGGCGGAGGAATCAGCATGTGATTGAGATGATAACAGGCTGGGCCAGGACAACCTTGTGATCCAAGGTCAAGATGAAACAGTGATTCAACAGACAGAGCACAAATAACCATTTCAGCTTTTCAACAGCAGACAGAGCACCACAGTGAGGCAAAAATAAACCGCACATGCTGCTGAGTGCATAAAACGCCATGAAGCGTCACCCTGCAACGTCACCGAGGCAGCGGTTTGGTTTTCTGAGTGCTTTCATGGATGTGCTATGTATGTTTTGAACAGGATGGTTGATGCAGCGCGTCCAAATGGAAAGCTTTTTTATTTATTTATTTATTTGATATAATAAAAAGTTTTGTTGAAAATCCTGTTCCATTTAAATTTCTTGTCAAAACAAGCACATACAGCAACTTGAATTTCTACTTCAGTGTCTGGAGTGAGATATCTTTAACAAAAAAAGTTAAGATAGGAAAAAGCAGAGTTAGCCTTTTAAACTGGCTGACTAATTTAGTTTAGTTTATTTCCTTTTTTCTCATATAAAAAAATAAATGTAATTAAGTAATATATATTTCACAGCTTTAATTTTAAATTAAAAATCATGAAACCCAGATACAAAAATACTATAATACACCAATATAAAGTTTGAGTTCCTGTCATTACCTTTGCCAAGGAGGTTATGTTTTTGGTAGTGTTTGCATGTTATGCTCAAGAACTAAATAAATTCTGGTAAAACCTTGTAGTGGTGTAGAGCAGAGTCATGGTAACGATCCAATACAATTTGGCTTACATCCACCGCAGTCTTCAAGATGAACTTGGTGACTTATTGGTTGAAAATTGACAAAAACCCTTGTAGACTGGATGACCCTTGAAAGTATGGTGTGTATTGTTAACATATAGAAAATACCATATAAAGATTTTCAATATCATGTCACATTTGACCTCTGACCT
>NW_005187438.1:3510979-3513971 GCF_000239375.1 Pundamilia nyererei | reverse complement strand
TTTTTTTTACTATTTCCAGTTAATAAAACTGAGTGAGAGGTTACTCATCTTACTCAGCATCCCTCAAAAAGAAACGGCACAGAACAGAGTCAGGGTTTCTTGTTACGGCGGGTGGCGTAATCATTCAGGTAATGTGTCACTGCCTTTCACAGGCTACGATCCCCCTGGGCCCCACCACTTGTTCCTAGCAATAAGCTAATTGATTGAAACATTCATCATCATCCACAGCCACATTCTCTTATGAAAGCTGACCCCGGGGCAGCAAAGTCCTAGACTTTTGGAGAACATTGAAACGCACTAATGGAAGTGCCATTAGTGAGAGATGAGAGGAGGAGAGACGAGAACCCCAACAAGAGTGTGTACACTTTTTCCACAGGAAATGAAGGTAAGATTGGGGTTGATCATCCGTGGGCTTTGCGCTCGTCTCTGTTCATTTGTGTAGTTTCATCGTGATTGGTTTAAGTCAGACCTGCATCTCTAATCAAAGGAACTGCAGTGTTTGCTCCTAGCTAAATAAATGCAGTCTATAATTAAATTGATTGCTATACTACTTTTTGACAGCAGTACAGTGACAAGCCTGCTCCTGCAAACTGATGGTGATGTATGTGTAATGCCTAGCATATAATCTTCTGCATAGAAAACCCTGAGCTCATTGGCAATATAAGGAAACATCACTTGTGCTATTTTCCTGCACCAGTAAATGCATCATTGCACGTGATTAAAATATCACCGATCAATGATAAATAAATACAAAGATGTATTTTTATGATAAATAAAATGAAATATTAAAATATTAATACTTCATTATTTCAAATACTGTTTCCTTTCCTCTTTTATGTCTATATTTCGCATTATGGTTTTAAGTGCTTGAGTACTGATATTTCCTGAGGCAATGTGTGTATAGTAATGTACTGTACGGTGCAAAAGCCATCCATCCTTCTTTAGTTGGCACTATTACAAAATGCCCAAGATAGCATAGCTTGAAAAGGCATAGTGCAGCATATTTGCACCAATGAGGTGATTTCCAAAAGGCTATTAGCACTGAACCTGGTATAGTTCAGCATGGTGTGCAATGTGTCTTTAAAAAATTTGAGGAAATTGGCCAAAAGAGATGACAAAATAAGAAGTGGCAGGCTTAAAAAAAAAAATCTGTCTACAGCAGAAGAACGGTATCTGAAAGTCATGACTTAACCCTTTAAGACCTACCATAGAACCAAGTCCGCCAGAGCTTATATTATATTTTTACATGCTGTAGTGCCATTTTTGGGAGCATTTCAAGTTGTTATACATCAATACAACCGTTATAGCCCAAACTTAAATAATATGTATGCATTAAGTGCATAATAACTACATAAATTGCAAAAAAGTGCAATAAACTACAAACAAATTGAAAATTGTTTTTGTGGGGTTTCTTTTTACATATATTTCTAGTTAGAGAAATTTAAGAGGTTTATCCCTCAAAACTGTAAATACAAAAAAGTTGCACAAAATAGTTTCCCACCACAGGAAATTCATTTTGATTGTCTTCATAGTTTTATTTTGAGATACACCAATTTTTATATACTGCAGGAAAAATGAAGAAAAAATATTATAATGCAAATTTACAAAAAAACAGCATGTGCATCAAAATAAACAGCAGTGCAATTTTAGTCCTAAGCATCCCTGAAACTATTCAGGAAAGCATAAAGTCAAACATGACTTTAAAAAACACCAGCATAGGCTTATAAGGCCCCGAAGGTAAACTACATTTTCTGCGAAAATGACGTCACTCCCGGTTTCGGGCAAGTAATGGCAGACATAGTTCGCGCTGACGTCTGTTCCAACGTAGGAAGTGTTATGAACAGCTGATCGGATCGGCAAAGCGTGTTTCTGGAATATAACCGAATAAGAAACCGTGACCTAGGGCAAGCTGATGGCATAACATGTAAGTACAACTCCTCTGGTTTCATATGCAAAAAAAATTATTGTGCTAGCTTACGTGGTTGCAGTTCTATAGGGATTTAAAAATAGTTATGCAAAACGGAGCGTGCCCACTCCGTCCGGTTTTAAAGGGTTAACAGACCTGACAAAGGACCTGAGAGATGCATCTGACCTTTTTAGTTGATCCATTTAACCTAAATGAGATTATCCTAATGGAAGAGTAGCTGTCAAGAAGCCATTCTTATGGAAGGGAAACGGGAATAATGGTCGAACCCAAAACTGGATTGAAAATCAGCAGCAAGGGGTCTTTTTCTAGGAAAATACAGAGAAGGTGTGACTTCAGCCTTTTTCACAATCTCTATGTAGGAATCCTGTGTATTAACAGGTTGAGCAGGTTGCTATTTTGTGAGTCTTTCATATCACTCAGTTGCTTCCCCAGAGATTATGTCATACACAGTTCAACTTCAGCTTGCACAGCAGCTGGTGACATCTTGATATTCATTTGTCAAATAATATTTTTTCCAACAAAATGGTATTGTTTAATGATTTCACACACAGTTTAGAAATCTGTAAGAAATGGTGAAATGAAAATGAAGTTGTCCCGTTGGGCAGGCCAGTGCGTTTGTGGCATGGACCCAAAAGCAGACACGGAAGAGACAAAAACTAAGGTGTAACAAAATGTGAGCCGTTTATTTGGCCAAAAAACGTGAATACAAATCAATGCAGAGCAAACCGGGACGAAAACTGAAACTAAAACCTAGACTGGGAAAAACTAAACTATGACAACTATGACAATAAGACATGATCATGATTCTGAGCAGGTAAATATGAGAAACTATGAGACAAACATGAACATAACCTAAACAGAATCATGAGATTCCTGAAGACATGACATGAAGAAAAGAAAACAGACACACCAACACTGAACAGAGGAAGACAGAGGACTTAAATACACAGAAGGGCAATGAGGGAAGTGGAAACACCTGGGGAGACACAGCTGACACAAATGAGCAAGATGCCACGGGGGAAGCAAAACTAAACACACTGAACATGTAAACACAATACTTTCAAA
>NW_005187438.1:3508262-3509571 GCF_000239375.1 Pundamilia nyererei | reverse complement strand
CGCCTGTTGGATCAGTCATCCATGTCATCTGCCTCCATCTGAGTTTGGGCTGCCTGTACGCTCGGCTGGACAAACAGCAGCTTGAGAGGAAAGAGAGGCCTGGAAATCCGGCAGGGCGGCTGGAAGCGACTGCATTTTATCAAATTCAGTTGCTTGAATGGTGCCACTTAAGCAGCTCCTAAGATGCAAATGAAAAACAGCGGATGCGCGACGCATGGAAGTCGTAGTTGTTATGCGAATAATGATGGCGAGATGCATGCATAAAGGACACTAAGTAGTAGTGACGGGTTTGCTGTAAATGCTGCTATAAAGAGCATCTGAGGGTGGAAAAGAAATGTGAATGCTGCACATAAATAAACAACCCCAACACCATCATAACAAAGTGCTTTGTTTCCAATAAAACAAAGAAAGTACGCCTTACATGGATCTTAAAATGGTCCCAAAGAAACCCATTACACATCAAATTGCTGCACATAAAGAGGGAATACCTATACAGCTTAAAAAACAGTCAATAAAACTAAATGAATGCCTATTTGCAAATACAGGGGAACCCTTTTAGTGTTTTTTACAGCATTACCACACAAAAAATCCTAAAACACTTGATTACACTTCAGTCATGCTTTCTATGCCTCCTCTATCAGCCCCAAATTGCCTGTTCATGCACTTTAAGACCAGAAAGAGGCTCTAACAGACACAAAGATTTTGCTTTTTAGTTTCTTGCAAGACATATGAATTACAACCCCTGCATTCCACATCAAAGACTAATAATGAGGTGGCTGCAGCTGCTCTTGCTCTTGGTCAGCGTACGTCCACATTTACAGTTGCTCTCCCTGTCCACATAGTTTATCTAGCAGGCATGACAATAATGAGCACCTCCGCACGATAAAGCTGTCAAGCAACACAGGACACATCCTGTAGTGTGCCACAACCACAACAGCTTTCATCATTCGGCTCTGAGCAAGCACGCTCCTGACATGCTCCCGCGGTGTGAGCACACATTATTCCGCAAACCCGGCTAAAATCCATGCCATTAACCAAGCATTTCTCTCCTCGCAGTCACCCGACACAGAGGCACTATGTCAAATGTCTCTGGCATTGACTGTCCACAGAGAGGTGCAAGTGCTCAGACAAAGAGAGTGATTAATTATTCAAAGAGGCTCACTGCAATCCATTACATCACATGCATTATGAAGCAGCCTGATCTACGGCACCTCTTCAAAATCTATCAGTCTTAAGGATGAGGCTGAAACGGACAGGACACTACCTGCTAGGTAGACAGCAGGACAGGTAAATAAAGGGCTGCAATTAA
>NW_005187438.1:3505475-3507281 GCF_000239375.1 Pundamilia nyererei | reverse complement strand
GATGCTTTGTATCCACTGTACACTTCAGTTTAGTGGTTATATTGTTAGCAGTATCATTTAAGGTGAATCGGATCCCCACATTTGTCACAAGACATACAGATTTACTGGTTTTCCATTTGGAGCCTTGTGTAGATGTGACACAGTAGGTGTGGATTACAGTTCAGTTTAACTGAGCAAATCAATCTAGCCCCTATGCTTGGCACACTCACCTCCATAGTGGTCAGGTTGCATCGATGGGTTCCAGCAAACCAGCCATCAGTGGAGCACTGGTCGATATCAACATCCTGTAGATTAATGTCCACTCGAACCACTCCCCTGCAAGATGGAAGGACATTAAAAGAGATCTATTAGGGTCATTTCTACCTCCATGTTTTTATCCTTGGACTCAACTAGAGCTTTACATGATTTCCTAACATTTTGCGATTTGATTGTTATGGTGAACAGCTGTGGAATTGAAGCACTTTGAAATTATATCATTCTTTCTTAAGCATATTGTATATCAGAAAAGTTGAGAGTGTGGAGGTTTGAATGCAAAACAAGGCCATTAGTTCAGGCAGAAAAAGTTCACAACATAAATGTGAAAACCAACACACATGAAAAAAGATCAAGTGCAAAAAAGGAAGCACAACAGACGCTTCCCTGTGACGATGGGACTATTTATACACACAGGTCTGATTGGACAGTAGAACACACGTGGTATAACTAACAAAGGACATGACAGAAAACTCATCTTCAAATAAATCAGAAAGTAACAGAAAGAAAACAAAGAATCACTGAGGGAACTACTAAAAGAAACAATGAAATGAACCAAAACACAGGATGTAAAACTGAAACTTGGCATTACAAAAAAACACAAGAAACAACAGGAAGCAAATACTCAAAAATGGACACAAAAAATAAAGCTTGTAATCTGCTAGAATAAAGAAATCAAAACAAGAACCGAAACATTCAACAAACACAAAAATCAAAACTTGAAACATTTGGAACAACAATAAAACCTCAAGTCTAAACTCAATTATATTTGCAAGGAAATCAAAACCCGAAAACAACAAAAAGACCACGGAGTAAACAAAGTGTAGTAAAGCCAACTAAAACCCACTGTTGAAGAAAGTCATTTACCCTTTTGTTGATTTATTGATTGAGTGATTGATTGATTTGTGTCAGACGGGATTTTTTTGGATGGTTTTCTAAATAGAAGCTTTTCAAATTAAAAGAGTTGAACTGAGGAAGGTAGATAAAGCAAGTACATTATGAGCTGTATGTTATTGTCTGATCTACAAATTTCACTTAAAAGTATAGTAAAGTTACACCAGCGGTCCCCGACCTTTTTAGCGCCACGGACCAGTTTATGTCCGACAATATTTTCATGGACCGGCTTTTAAGGTGTTGCGGATAGATGCAACAAAATAAAACCAGTACCGGTACCAAAAAAAAGGAAGATTTATTCATAACACATGGGAAAAGACCCAGGGAAACTGAGTTAACGATAAGGATTCTAAAGAATAACGCTAAAAAACTATAAAAACCCTGAAAACCATAAATTTCACACGCGAGGATTAACTCTCGCGGCCACTGAGCCGGTACCGGTCCGTGGCCCGTGGGTTGGGGACCGCTGAGTTACACTACCTTAAAATCCTCAACATGTAATTGCACAAACCTGTACTTGGAATCTTAACTGAAATTTTAATAGGTTCTAACATGTTATAAAGCAAAAACAGACATTTGTCTGCCTCATGTCTCATCTCTTCTTCCTAAGAAAGAAATCAGTCTGACAGAGATGCAATTAGCCGTGCACTACATCACAAC
>NW_005187438.1:3494165-3499562 GCF_000239375.1 Pundamilia nyererei | reverse complement strand
GCCACCTGATCCAACTCACCACCAGGTGGTGATCAGTTGACAGCTCAGCCCCTCTCTTTACCCGAGTGTCCAGAACATATGGTCGCAGGTCTGGTGATGCGATTACAAAATCGATCATCGACCTATGGCCTAGAGCGTCCTGGTGCCACGTGGACTTATGGACACTCTTATGTTCGAACAGGGTGTTCGTTATGGCCAAACTGTGATTAGCACAGAAGTCCAATAACAAAGCACCGCTCGGGTTCAGATCAGGGAGGCCGTTTCTCCCAATCACGCCCCTCCAGGTCTCGCTGTCGTTACCCACGTGAGCATTGAAGTCTCCCAGCAGGACAACAGAGGGACAATTAAGACAACTTGCCTAATAGAAATCCCCCTAATTCTGCCAAAATAACTATGACACCATCAATGAAATCTACAACACCTCTGAATTTCTTCTGTAGTATCAGGCACCTAACCTTCACAGTAGATGTTTTTAAGCGCTGAAAGTTGTATGGTGTGGTGGTCTGAGAAGTTAACCTCTTCAAATCTTTGTCATGGTCTTCTAACCATTCCTGAAGAATATTTGAAGTGCGGCAGTACGCCTCTTCCATCAGGAAAATGCACGCAGTCTGCGTCAATGCTTAAGGAGTTAATATTAGTCAGTAAAATCTACATAGACGTTGGGAACCAAGCTTAGCCAGATGAATTGTGACAACCGTAGTTTCCGCCATTGCGTCTTTGTTTTGATATATATTGTGCATGCATAAAAACACATAACAACAAATTATATCTGATTTCATATAAACACTGATTTATTTATCATTTGCTGTAGAGTGCACATGTAGTTCATTTTTGTATCTTTAACATTTTAAAATGTCATTATCTTATTTTACAAGCTTATTTCTGATGTGTATCAGCGCAACACCAATGCTGTGTCTGGTTCCACTTGGTAAATGGACTGGTTCTTATATAGGGGTTTTCTACTCTACAAACCTTATCCAATCCTATCCATATTCACCCATTCATACAAGCACTGTTTTCTACGGTGTTGTTTTTTCTTCTTCTATCTAACATGCAGACTGGAGCAGCTCGGGGTCGAGCCACAACCCTTTCAGTTAGTGTATGACCTGCTCTACCTTCTAAGCTATAATCACTTTATAGCAAAGATACCCCACAAGACCTTTTGGGTATGCTCTAAACCTCAGCTGTCTACACGTCAGAATTTGGCTTTAAATTTTAACTGGCAGGAGCTATGCTAGCAAAGCTATTCACCTCATCTATTTTAGTGTTGTGGCTGATTGGTGATTCATGACTGAGATCTGTTTCAGGGTGTAGATGATGAAAGTTTCAGCTGATCATTGGCTATTAAGGCTTTAATTAGTGCCCAATGATTTGTTAATGCATTTCGCCCCTGGTGCCACTTTGTTAAAGTGTCATGGTCTGGAGAACACTGTTATCTGCAGCCTGTTTTTAAATGAACAACCTTCTTCACATCTTATTCAACTTGTTTTTGTAATTTAACGTTAATAATAAGGCATTTTGACTGATGACAAACCTGTATGTAAAAGAGTTGTTGATTAGATATTTGGTACGATTCTGTGGTTTCCATCATATCATACAGTAGAGTTGCACCAACCACTAATGATCAGAATCAGAATACTTGAATAATCCTTAAGGAAAATATGTGGGTTACAGTTGCTCCAACACAGTAAGAGTAACAGACTAAACTAATTAAATAATACGATATATTATAAAGGTTACAGATCTCTATGTAGTTTAGATTGATGACTAATGTAAAATTAGTTATGGCTTCATACATTAGCAACCTAGTCCTAGATGGCAGTTAGCATACTCTGTGCTCACATGAGCTGGAACTCATACAAACACCTTGTCCCATACTGCTCAGTTTTGAGACCAGGCAAAAGTGTGGTTTCCATAGTAACACCTTGGTTGAACCATGTCTTGCTGTAACTAAACAATACACAAAACAGCAGGTGGCAGAAGATGCCGTTAATGTTGACATATCACTTTTTGGGGAGAATAAAAGACAGAGTTCATGGTTTATGTAATTTAACAAAAAAACAAAAAACTAATGACAGAAAGCAATAAAAAAAAAAACTGCACCTGTGACAAACTGAAAGTGGGAGAAGCAGCAGGTACCAAAGGAAAGGCAAAATTTACTGATCCATAAGCGTTAAAAAAAACTGTGGATATTTCTGAATGTCATAGCAGAAGAAAAGACAGGCAGAACTAGCAGCTTTATTACAGGACTGTAACCGGCTTACAGTCTTATTATTTCCATCTGTGTGTTTAAACTGTCCACCTGTTCACCATATAGTGCCCTATATCATGCCCACACCATTTTATAGTGGTGCTCAAAATCTCATCTGTAAACTTCCACTGTAGTGCACTACAAAATCATCACACGTACCACGCAGGTTCTATTATGCTTTTGTGAGCAGATGCAGTTCTTATCATTTTTATTTAAATGCTGTGGGGAGATAAGTTTCAATTGCACTGTGCAATCATTCAGACATAGCAATCCTGAGTTATCCCTGGCCCCAAGTATGATGCAGATGTTCTGCTATTGTTTTGGTGACAGATATCTGGAGCAAATGTATCATCAGCTGTCTGCACTTGTTCCCTAGTTAGTCGAAACGCCATATGAGTGAAAAACTGGACAATTCAAACAGAGCCAGGCAATTCTTAATTTTTGATTGGCTGACTTTGAGTGGATAGAAACCCAGTATGTACAACATTAGCTACCCTTCAGTTCCCCCTTTCTCATGTTAAATCTCTTCCTCATGTATGACCTTTGCTTGTTTCTGGACTTTTGTAAGTCCCTGGCTGGAAATAGTCGCTTCACTGACTTCTTCACTGTGAGAGCGCTGCCCGTTTTGGATGAAAGATTCCCATTGTGTCTCAGTTTCCTGCATCTGAGTCCTCGAACACAAGAGTTCTTCAGCACACACACACACACACACACACACACACACTTATTTGAAACAATACAACATGAAATGAAATGAAAAATCAAAGAAATATCAAAAATAAACAGGAGGGAATATTACTACACATTAATAAAACCATCCTTAGAACATGGTATCTAATATTGTATCACAACAACCAAATCTTTTTTAGCCTAATATTGAGAAATGAACTTACTATGCTAAATAAGAAATTAACTATCCCTCCCTCCATTTTCTTCCACTAAACAGATTCAGGGTACTCGGGGACAGAAGGTCACCCCACCTGTCATAAAGTAAGACAGGTGCATATCCTTGTAGTTAGTGGGGTAAGCTAAACTAAGTCAAACTAAAGTCCATCATGTAGATAATTCAAATTTATTTAGGGAATTATCTATTTGTTGTTATCTATTTATTTGGCCACGTAAACTGTCATTGGTAAACATGACAAGTGATAATGCCAAGGCCATCTTCGAGCCTTGATGGTTTCATTTAATGCCGGGATTCCAAACAAATCAAATTACCGCAACTGACACACAGTATGAAACATTGTGGAGGCTCAGCAGGCCTACAGCAGTCTTTGTCCATCTGGTAATCCATGCTAGAGTGTTATCACTTATTTAGCATAGTAAGTAAAAGCTCCAGGGTCAAAACAAGCAGCTAAAACTTGGGGATGTGTTGCACTGGTGTTTCCCTGTGCATGAATAGACTAGTTGTTTGTCCCAAAAAAACAAAATAAAAAAATATATTCATGTTATCAAAATAGCAATAAAAAATAATAATGTACACGCATACACAAATACTGCTGCTCTGGCATGTTCTCCAGGTGTATAAGAGGCGGTTTACTATTCCCGGTTCCCAGTGGACACCAGGTGAGTGCAATGCTCTCTTTGCCTGTACCTCTGTTATTAATAACTGCTGCTCTGGTCCTGCCTTGGGGCAAACTGACCTCGCTGCTTTCTCCTGCACTGCTGGTTGTTTCGTGTGAGAAATTACATGCAATTCTCTGTTATATAATAAGGATTGGAAATGTCGCACTGAAACACAGCAGACGCACAAGAATACGCCGATTTGTTAGTGATGGAGGAGTCATGAAACCGTTAGTTTCAGTGGCAACTGAAGTATTAACATTTGCTTAGGTTTTGCATTTGAAAAGTGAGTGTGCACAAAGAGGAAAATAGTCTGCAGTCGGCTTCTCTTTTTTTCCCCTTCTGCTCCCAACTCCCCAGGCAACCTTTAGCTTCCCAGTCAAAGAGGACATATGGTGCATAAAATGGCTTTTGGGGGGAAAAAAGAAAGAAGAAAATGTTGGAAACGGTGGTGTTGACTGGGTATGTGCTGCACAAAGACTGGGTCGTAATTGAGAGCAGCAGCGAGGAGCATGTGGCAGAGCCATCATGGTGGCCATCAAGGCCCTCGGGCATAAAGACAGGATTATCACAGAGAGCAAGAGATAGAGGTGCCCAAGGAAACAGAGTGCTTTCTCCTTTCATCCTCCATTCTTTGTGGGTCTAAAGGCCAGGCCAGCAAAGAGAGGAGCATCCCACCAGCAGGAGTCTTTCTGACTGACTCTTTCTGAGCTAATGTTAGCTGCACAAACATTAAGAAGCTGACTGTAGATATATCTGCATAATAGCTTATATTCACAAAAGGATATTCATCAAAAGATGCTTGCATTGAAGGCCTGCTTGTGTCCTCTTTGTTACAAGTCAGTCTTAGATGTATTCATCAGTGAACACTGAATTTCATACGCTTTGAGCTATAGGTCTCAAAGCAGAAAATAGACTCTGAAACTGATTAGCCTGTTTAGTCACAGGACAGGATGCTGCAATATATAACAACTTTAGCTAGTTTAGGGCCTTACACAGACCTAAAACAAACTTACTTTAAAAAAATGTTTAGTTATGTTAAAACAATGGGAAATTGATAGACTACCAAATGTGAAATGTTACTTATACTTAACAGCTGTCTGGTGTAAGTGTTCATTGCATATAAGCACTGCGATACCTAAAATCACAGGTGTCGAACTCCAGGCCTCGAGGGCCGGTGTCCTGCAGGTTTTAGATGTAACCTTGATACAACACAGCTGACTTTAAATGACTAAATTACCTCCTCAACATGTCTTGAAGTTCTCAAGAGTCCTGGTAATGAACTAATCATTTGATTCAGGTGTGCTGACCCAGGGTGAGATCCAAAAACTGCAGGACACCCGCCCTCGAGGCCTGGAGTTCGACACCCCTGCTTAAGTCTTCAGTTTACAGTTACAGCTAATTTCTCAGTTTCCAACATCCTCTTATTTTTTCACTCCTATTTTTTCAAATACTAAAATTTCTTTGTTTGAACATTTTTAACTGCTAGCTAACATTTTTTAACTAAATGTGTAAAGAACAGTGTTGGGACTAACGCGTTATTAAGTAACGCGTTACAGTAACTACGTTATTATTGTGGTAAC
>NW_005187438.1:3483663-3492609 GCF_000239375.1 Pundamilia nyererei | reverse complement strand
AAGTAACTGAGTTACTTTTGAGAGAAGTAACTAGTAATGTAACTAAGTTACTTTTTTAAAGTAACTTACCCAACACTGGTAAAGAATAAAAAAAACATATTTAATATAAGTCTCTTCTTTTCATTGTGCAGGGTTAAAATTTCAAATGTTTACTACAAGCTCCTCCACAATCAGAAGCTGAGCAATTACATTTGGCACATGGGTATGATGTCATCACGTTGCCTATCAACCACTTACTAAAATGCTAAAATGACCCATTAAGCTGTGTACACACTAGAAACGATTTCCTTATCACACGCTGCTTTGAAGTTGATGGCGCCATTCCAGGCTGTGGTTGCCTATGTGATCCTCTCACATTTGTTCTACCAAGTAATATGTCAATGAACATTATTGTTCTCTCGCACTGGCATTTGCTTCAGTTACTCACCTTAAAGTTGTGAAAAGTTTATCTTAGGTACTGCCCATTTCTCATCATCTGCAGTTATTTGCCCGTAGTGAGTTGAAGTTGCAGAACGTTATTCACTTTCTATTCACGTTCTAGAAGATCTCATTTACGCTCTTCGCTGCCTAATGCCTCTGTAGAGAGGCTTATCCATGATTTGATAGCTTAGCACAGCTAACTGTTGCCAAAAAATTCAAGGTCAAACTCAAGACACAAGAATTTGGGTTCCAATATCTACCCTTGTCATGGTAAATACAAGACAATTGGAAGGTACCATAAATTCATAAAGCACCTTGTTTCAGATGTGTAGACACTATCCCTTCACTATTTAGATCACTAGCTAAGAAGCTAAGAAGCTAAGAGCTTCTTAGCTTCTTAGCTAAGAAGCTAGTGATCAATAGTTTAAAAGTTTACTGATTGTTTTAAAACTGCTTTATAGACAGTTATCTGGACAGTTATTGTACAGTTGCAAGGTTTATTGATAAAGCACTGGTAATGGTTAATAAATACTGTACATCACATCTATACGCATTGTCGGATGCTTGTTATGACATTATGAACAATGCTGGGCATCCTCTGCACATGGCCATTAACAACCAGAAGAGTCTGTTCAGTGACAGGTTGCTTCTCCCCAAGACAAGAACTAACAGACTTAAAAACTCCTTTGTCCCACACGCCATCATACTGTTTAACTCCTCTCTGGAGGGGAGAGGGAGGGGAAACAGGAGGACAAAGGAGGGGGGAACAACTAAACTGTAGTGCCTCTTCACCTCACTGTACAATACCTTGTGCAATACTTTTTGTAAATAGTCAACAGTGCAATAGACTCAATACTTGAAATGTGCAATTCACTTGTATTTTTATTTTTATTCCTATTTATTATATTTATCCCCTTCGTATATTTTATTTATATTTGTCTCTGTATTTATATCTGTGTGTGTATGTGTGTGTGTGTGTATATATATATATAATATTCTGTAACTCTGAACTTCTGTCGGTGCTGTGCTTTTTGGAAATCGAATTTCCCAGAGGAACCCACCCGAGGGATTAATAAAGTTCTATCTTATCTTATCTTATGAAGCTGAAACTGGTTCTTGTAAATTAAGTGATATTTAACCTCCCAGTTCCCTAGCAAAAAAAAAAAAAAAAATCAGTGTTTGATTATTCTGTGGAGGTTAAAGTCCAATGACTTAATCGGTGGGCATGCTGTACACTGCCTTCTGCATGCTCTATCCACGTGGCACCCTCACCTAATGTAGGTAAATATTTTGAGTATTTTTACAAAACACATCTTGAGCAGACCTGTGCTACATGTAACAAAGTGCAACTTTGAATGATGGAAGTATTCACATACTGTCTGGAACTGAAGCAAAACATTCCCTTAAACCAAAGTTAATGCAAAAGAGATGAAAACACAAAAGCTTAAAAGTCATCCTTTAGCAGTGTAGCCAAAGGAGTTGCAAGCCTGCATGAACTTGCATGCACATATCTCCTACTCCGGGTCTCAACAAGAACACGGTGCTGTCCTTTTAGGAGGGCACAATTTGTGCATTATGCCGTGGAACCATCACAATGCAGGAACCCGTGCAGCTTTCTCATGGAAAAATGTCCCTTACGTGATGGAAATGCATTAAGCTAACAGGACACGTAGAAAATGTGAGTTGAGCCGCCGGGCACGATGCTGCTTGTCTACCATTATTTCAGTGCAACCTGGGTTATTTTATTGAGTCCTGTCTCTGGTCATCAAAAAAGACACAGCGCCTGCGGGGAAGTGGCTGTGACAGAAAGTGAATAAAGACTGCTTCTTCTTCAGAGTGCTGGCACTTTCTCTTATAGTCGGTACGCTCGTGTCATTAAAGGAAAAGTTCACCCCAAAATCCAATTTCTGTGTATTTTTTTCTCCCTCTGGCTTGTAGCGCTGTTTATCCATCTAGATTGTTTTGGTGTGAGTTCCCAGTTTTGGAAATATATTTGCTGTAGAGATGTCTACCTTCTCTTGAATATAATGGAAGTAAATGACTCTTGCCTTGTGGTGCTCAAAGCAACAACAACAAAATACAGCTGCAGCGTCTCTTTCCATAAATCACGACCGGATACTTTATAAATATATTGCAGGCTGAATATAGGAACTATTTTTTCTAGTGTCCACATTCACCTTTTTTTAACTAACCAAGTCTTAATTTTTGGAAAGAGACATTGCTGCTGAGTTTTTCTAAATGTATTGTTGGTTAATCGACTACCACCAATGCCATGTAATTCTCCTATATCTCCATAACTGTGCAAATCACACCAAAGCAATCTAGATTCATAACCAATGCAGGAATAGTTTGATGAATTTTGCAGTGGACTGCCCCTTTAAAACCCGTCTTCCAAAGTAAGACGGAGGTATGTTAGCGATTATGAATAAATGATGATAAATGATCATAAAGCATTTGAGCTACAGAACAGATTTACTGAATGAACTACTCAGTTCTGGGTACCTTTCTTTTCTATGTAAAAATATGTACCAAATTGTACAAACATGAACATTTTCCTGACAGACAAGATGAAACTGGAGCGATTCTTCCATGGCAATATTGGAGAGATACACCAAAGGACCAGCTGCAGCACTTCTGTGTATTACATATCACCTATCCTAAAGCTGAATTTCCTTCTATTTGTCGTCTTCGCTGAGGGTTATGTTGTCATTGTAATTGTCATGTTTATTATAAGTTATCTTCTGTAATATCTTCCTGTATTTTTGTCAATTTATGGAATCTAACAACAGTCCAAATCTTTATAAATTCTCCAAACGCAGCACAGCACTCAGTCCTTACTCTGTTAGACTAGGTCATTAAAGATAACCTTACATAGTTATTAGCAAAAAACAAATCCTACCAAACAGCACTCTTTAATACCTGAGTAGTTCGATTTTCCTTAATGTTGACATTTACTGGCTGAAGGCTTTGACAGGCCACCTTACTGAGCAGCGGAGTCCCACTGACGTCAGCAGTAAGAGAAGCAGCGCCTCGGGGATATTTAACCCCTGCCTCCTCCAGGTCGCACTCAATGGAAAATCTACAAGGTCGGACTCGTTTTTGCTCATCGGGTTTAAAAGCTTCCTTCTGTGTGTACAGTTTAGTTTTCTCCTTGCTGGTATGCTTAGCTGCAAATCTAATTTACCTCTTGGATGCATTTTTTTTTTTACTCCTACCACCTTTCATCTCAGTTTAGCATCAAACATTATTGCATTTAGCCTCGGGAATTGTGGGATTTTCTTCCTATTTGTTTCTGGATGGAGTCCATGGAAGCAGATGCTGCTGGCTCCTCCTGGAGCTCCAGGCCTCCCACTCTGTTACATGCTGGGTATCACAAAGCACTCGGGCTGTCCAGACAGAGCTGCATTAATAGTAAAATGAGAGGCAAAGCAAAAACGTAGAGGATCCTGCACATAGTTAGAACTTATTTGGCCTTTTTGAGAGATAAGCTGAAAATGCATACTTTTCACCATTTAGTTTTGCTTTTAAGCTTCATTTAATCTTGCTTATTCCTGCTGCTGCCGGTGAAACTGCCTGAGCTCCAGCCTCAAAGCAATTAAGGTCTGTGTTGTGAAAGGTGAGCTTGAAGTAATGCGCCTGCCTCACTTTCCTTCCCTTACTTTCTTTTGTTTGTTCTAACACTTTTTTCTTTATTTGTGCCTCTGCTGTCATGAGTTTCTATCTGAAGTTAGAGTGATCTGCCAATTAGGACTACAAAGTGTCATCCTGAAGAATGTCTGAACCTCTACCAATGGCATTCACACGCTCACACACACAGATACACACTGCACACTTGGAAACAGCCAATCCTCTCTGTGCGGGCTAAGCTGTCTCCCCTGTGCCTTGAGCGCAGCTGAAGAGACAGACTGGAAAGGAAAGAGACGAAGTGCGAGAGGTGCGATTTCTTGCACCTTCGCAGAAACAACAGGTCGATCTATCGCAAACGAACGTCCGCACACTTCTGCTTCGACAAGTCACATAAGTTGTTTAGCACCTGCACGTTCAACAAGCAAAAGGGGCGACGGGGGGGGGGGTAGTCTCGGTTTGTGTTAATTTCCATATGCCAGAGGCACGAAAAAGTCCAAACGAGTCACCTTGCTGCTTGCAACATCATCACCCTAAAGAGGAAGTGACTGAGGCTGGAAATAAAGACAGCCCGTGCAGGGTTGTTGTTCTACATCTTTCATTATTAATTCATTGTTGTATTGATTGTGTATTCATCTGGAGGGGAAGCGGAGGAGAACTGATGTCTGAGGCAGCTATATTAGCCAGCACTTCCCTTCCTCTCCTGTTTCTTATCTGGCAGGCTGCTGAGGCGCTGGGAGGATGCAGGGTGAGCCGCCTGCTACTCTGATACAAGCGTCAGCGGAAAGATACAAACCTGGAAAAAGGGCACGACAATGTGGAAAAAAAGAAGAGCTTGACCAGAGATGGGCAGTAACGTGTTCATCTCGCGTTACTTGTAACGCGTTACTGTAATCCGATTACTTTTTTGAGTAACGAGTAAAGTAAGGGATTACTATTGCAAAGAGGGTAATTAGATTACTGTTACTTTCCCGTAAGCACGCTGCGTTACTGCGTTACTACAACCGTGATTTTCTTGCGAGAGTGTCTCATGATAATGACATAAGCCAGTGTGACAACAGCTGTGTGCAGATCAACAATGGAGTGCGGGAGAGAGTATGAGCATGCAGGTTTAAAGCGTGGAAGTACTGACCTTACTTTGAGTTTGATTCCGTAAAAAGTGACAAAAACATTAGCGTCCGTTGTTCACTGCGTGGGAAGAAAACCCCTAAACTTCCGAGCAAGCACCGAGTAATGTGAAATTCACAGAGAAACTCGCAAATTCTTCCACTGACCGCTGCGGCACACCTGCACCAGGGTAAACCTCCGCCTACCCCACTCCTGCTGTACAGGTGAAAATAGAGCAAAAGGACCGCTAGTCTTTGATTTTATTTATTTTCTTCTGTGTTTCACTTGCATTTATTTGAAAGAGTTAGTGTAAACACAAAAAATATTTTATTTTTTGTGCTGGAATGTGCAGAAAATAGGTTTAAATGTTAAACTAATTTCTTCCAGTCAGTGAATGTTGCATATAATTAAATTTTTGCTTGATGCATAAAGTTAAAAGATTGAAACTAATAAAACAAGTTTTTAAAAAAAGACTTTTCCATTTGATTACATTTTGTATGATGGATTATGCAGAAAAAGTAGAATTGGCCTGAAAGATCTATTTATCACCTATTCATGTTGTAAATCGTGTTTTTAAAAAGTAACTAAGTAACTAAGTAATTAATTACTTTTGAAAATAAGTAATCAGTAAAGTAACGTGATTATTTTTGGGGGGAAATAATCAGTAATTAGTTGCTGATTACTTTTTTCAAGTAACTTGACCAACACTGAGCTTGACTGTGCAAAATATGTATTTCAAAGCCAAGTGGTACACATGAACCAAGCTGACTGTCAAGTTTTTCAAGACCACGCCAGTGATTAATGAGAACAGCATGTCCTTTCTTAACAATTTAAATTTCTTTCTAACATTTGGGTCAACAGGAGAGAGAGAAGGAAACCAGACAGAAAGGGTAGTGAGAGGTTCAAAAGTTCTACTGCAATATTTCTCCTAGGACTATTCATCTCATCTCCATGTGTCCTGTTATATTTCAGGTTGAATCAGCACACATTTGATGCAATCTTTGAGATCCTCTCATGGCAAAAAGATGAGATTTGGTGAGTATTGACTTCATTAGTAATGGGGTAGTTCAACACTTTTACACAGTGTATACAAAGCCACTGCAAGAAGCCAATGAACCGGACTAATCATAAAGGCTGAAACCACTAGCCTGGGTCTGCAAAATTCATCTGAACCTCACTGAATGCAGCTGAAAGTACACAATTGATTAAAACTGCTTATGTGGCTTGATTTAATATGGCTTGGTATCAATCAGAAAAGCAACATGCATTTTTGAGAGAAGACTATTCTCACGTCTGTGAAGGTTCCCAGTCATCCAGGTCATCGTAGTCAAAGGAGCTTGCAAAGAAAAGCGTCTGGACTTCTTTAAGTTACTTGAAGACGTTTCACCTCTCATCCGAGAAGCTTCTCGGATGAGAGGTGAATATTCTCACATATTTATGTTCAGAGCAGGAGAGGAGAGATGAAAGAACAACAGATCTTATGCAAATGTTAAGGACTAATACTATTCCTCCCACTTCATCCTGCTTAGTAGCTCAGATCGCAACCTGATTTACCTAACCCTCTACTGTGTCCCTCTAGTCAAGAAGCAGCCTCTGACCCCACGGATGGTGAGTATATGGTCATAGGATGCTTTTGTGGCCCTGCCAGGCCGCTCTGAGGGGAATGGTTGGCCAGTCCTCTGTGAGTCGTAGTGAGAGGACATTGATGGGAGCGTAAAATTGATCAGTCTACATAAATTTCTGCACCGACTCCATAATTCCAAAGGAACAACAACAAGTCATGTGTAACAAAGGACATCAAAGCACTCCTTAAAAAGAAAACGAGGACCTTCAGAGCTGGCAGTATGGAGGAGAGAGAAGCTTAAAGTATCCTAAAGAAATCCATCAAGAAGGATATGGACAACTACAGGAGAAAACTGGAGTGGAAAATCCAGCAGACCAACATGAGGGCAGTCTGGAGTGGCATGAAGTCCATCATTGGTTTAAGACCAACAAACAGCGCTGCAGTTGAAAACTGTGGAATTAACCAATAGACTAAATCCATTCTTTAATAGCACAAACCTATGTGCTTTAACTTTGGAATATTTAAAGCTCCTTAGTTTTTCTTATTTTTACTCTTTTTTTTTAGGGAGACATTACTTTTTATTTGAATATTTATATTTAACTTATATTAATGTCTGAAACAAGTATGATACCTCAGTGGAAAATAAGGACACAAAAACTAAAAAGCAGCCTAAGGAGGCCACTTTTGGACTGCAACTGACTGTAGCAATGGGGTTTTGTAAAAAATAAATAAATAACAATAATAATTAAAATAATAAAAACAAATACGATATACTGTTCACTTTCAGTCTCTTTAGCATTAAGTGGTTCTTCGCTGTTTTGCTAGCTGCACTGAAATGGGAAAATCCAGCTACTGGCCATAATTTTAGGGTTTTTAGAGCATTTTCTAAATGAGGACTGTGTGGGGGAGAGCCTGTTTGAGTCTGGTGCACTGATAGTTCACCAGACAGACAAGCTGAAGTCTGACACTCTGATTTTTAATCGTCAGTTAGGGTGTAGTTAACAAATGGCGTGTAAATTAGCCTTTATACATGTAGTGTTTCATGTCTACTTTAAGAGTATGAGGAGATATTTAGAAGATTTTAATGTTCCAAGAACCAAGAAAAGCACTAAAATGTAAATATTCTGATTGGTAAAACACTTAACTGTAAATTATGGTATAGATTGTACTCTCCTGTTTCTTTACTGTTCTTTACAGACAGCTTTTCAGGGATTTCACACAATACAAATACCTATACATCGCCTGCAGTGGGTTATGGAGAAGGCTTCAGCTGAACTGGTTTAATAAAAATGTCTGTAACTCAGATCCTTTGGGGACAAGAAATCTCCAAACAAAAAGTCTGGTTTCACTAATAAACTAGAGTTGGTGTGTCAGACAGGTTTGACTTCAGATTGCTTTAGTGGGAGTCTGAGCTTTGCTGTGAAGCTGCTCTGAGAGGATTTAGTGTGGGATAACACCAGGTAGCTGATAGCCTATTACAGTATAATCACTGAAGGTTTTTGCTCATTTGCAATCCGTGCCAGCCTGTGAGCAACTAGCGTGTATCAATGAAAGATTCATTGAAGGCAGTACAAACACAACTAGTGATCTGGATTAAATATTCATTGAGGAGATGTTAGTCGGGATCCTATGGAGCTTTAACACTTGACTCTTTCAGTGCATGTCACTATTGCTGGAATAAAACATGGCTCATTATAGCATCGAGCTGCAGCCGAGGAGGTTTTATGGTTTGGAGAAATTCAACCAAATATCCTCATCTGCTGCTGCTGCTGCTGCTGAGCTTGTTTTTCTTACGGAACTCATTGCAGATTTAACAGCCTCCTCTCTTGAAGAAGGTAAAAGAAAGGGCACAAGGCATTTCCTGAGTGCATCCCCTGTGAGTATGAAAAATGAATTAGTGCCTGCAGCCAGAGGTTTCCACCGCTGTTACATCCAGTAACACCCTGGGTTATTTTTAGCATCCCGCCGTCTTGTCAGACTGGAGGAGAGAAGAAACCCCCACCCCCACCCCCCACCCCACCCTCATGTAACAAGAGGAGGCTAGTGGGAAGCTGTAAGGCAGGTATGATCACCTTATAAAGCTTTATCCAGGTTTGGAGATGTAGTGGAGGGTAAGCTCACCTGAGCACACCTTTAGGTTGACAAAAAAAGTCATTGTTACATAAATATATTGTTCTGCTGAAAAAGTGAAGGCGCTGCACATTTGTGTTAGGCTTTGGAAATGTGGTTTT